>NC_140180.1:99900173-100015173 GCF_963971535.1 Notolepis coatsorum
ATGGTCTACTACAGTGTCTGGGGGCATGACTACAGGGTCTGGGGGCATGACTACAGGGTCTAGTACAGTGTCTGGGGGCATGACTACAGGGTCTAGTACAGTGTCTGGGGGCATGGTCTACTACAGTGTCTGGGGGCATGACTACAGGGTCTACTACAGTGTCTGGGGGCATGACTACAGGGTCTACTACAGTGTCTGGGGGCATGACTACAGGGTCTACTACAGTTTCTGGGGGCATGACTACAGGGTCTACTACAGGGTCTGGGGCATGACTGCAGGGTCTAGTGCAGGGTCTAGTGCAGGGTCTACTGTATGCATGACAAATCTATTCCTTGAGCCAATTGCTAAGACAAACAAGCTTGTTTACATTGTCTGAGAGTAAGGCTGCCCTCTTCTTTTGGACTATGTGACCTGCAAGTGAAAATAGCCTCTCACATGGCACAGAGGTAGCAGGAGTAGCCAGATATTTGCGAGCAAGAGGAGACAGCTGTCCATAGGCTTTTGCGTGAGCTGCCCACCACTCCAGTGGACAGTCATTCATTCCGATGCTGGGCTCAGCTTTGTAGAGGTCTAATTGTCCTGACAGTACCCTGACTTCATCTGAATCAGAGTCTGAAGACAGCAGGAGGAGGGTCCTCTTCGCTGGTGGCTCGTCCTCTGTGGCTTGTGGAGCAGCTTTGTCTGCTTCTGGTCCTGGCAGCATCTCTTTAAGCCAGGTCCACACCTAATAAGAGGGACAATTAATTAGTTGCATAGGACTTTTCATGACAGCCTAAGGACTTAACACTGGTCTTCTCATTCACACACACACCTCATCCCTCTCGTCCTTTGGTACGCTCTTCAAGTCCTTGAATCGCGGGTCGAGGGCTGTAGCCAGCTTCAGCCATCTGTTGTTGAGGGTCGCTTTGCGTGCGTCCAGGTCCTTCGTGAAGCTGGCCTTGAACTTTACCATGTAGCCCGGATCCTCCTCGTTGAGGTCCATGATGCGGTTTAGGTGGCAGAGTGCGGGGAGCACCACAGAGCATGAGACGTAGGTTTCCCCTCCAAGGAGCTCAGTCACATACCTGCAGTGAAACAAGAGAGCGAGAGAGAAAGAGGTGAAGGTGTGTGTATGAGAGGGAGATAGGTGTGTGTATGGGGGAGAGAGGGGGGGTGAGGTGTGTGTATGGGAGAGAGATAGGTGTGTGTATGGGGGAGAGAGGGGGGGGGTGAGGTGTGTGTATGGGAGAGAGAGGGGTGAGGTGTGTGTATGGGGGAGAGAGGGGGGGGGTGAGGTGTGTGTATGGGAGAGAGATATGTGTGTGTATGGGGGAGAGAGGGGGGGGTGAGGTGTGTGTATGGGAGAGATAGGTGTGTGTATGGGGGAGAGAGGGGGGGGGTGAGGTGTGTGTATGGGAGAGAGATAGGTGTGTGTATGGGGGAGAGAGGGGGGGTGAGGTGTGTGTATGGGAGAGATAGGTGTGTGTATGGGGGAGAGAGGGGGGGGTGAGGTGTGTGTATGGGAGAGAGATAGGTGTGTGTATGGGGGAGATTGGGGGGTGAGGTGTGTGTATGGGAGAGAGAGAGTGGGGTGTGAGGTGTGTGTATGGGGGAGAGAGAGAGAGGAGGGGGGTGTATGGGGGGAGAGAGAGAGGGAGAGACACTTACCTGCAGGGCTCAAGTACAAGTGTTGTAAAATCCAAACATATATATCTCATGATTAACTAATGTGTAGAAATACTTGGCCCTCAAAACAATAATTCATAGATTGTGTGTGTGTTTACATAGACGTGATTGCCATTGTAGGCACACAGGTCGATTTACATATGAAGTGAGTGGTCAAATGATTCTATCTATGACAGGAACCCAAGCCATCTGCCATGGCCTGGGAAGAGTTGGAGACAATGGGCTCTGCAAGATCAAAACAAAAGACAAAAGGTCACGTAAACATGTTATCTCGCTGGAGTTTCCTGTCACACACACACACACACACACATAGTCACACACACAGACACACCCACACTCACACACTCACACACACATAGTCACACACACACACACACACACACACTCACACACACACATTTTCAAATACACATACACACACACACACACAGAGAAGATCACTATTGAAATCCAAACAAGCTAACTATTTCCTGGTATATTGTACTTATAATCTTGAATTAAGTCATTGAAGTAAGTTAAAATATAATTAGGTTTGGTCATACTTAAATGTCTACAATTAGTTAATGTGCCTGTTCTGTTTTCATTTAGGTTCAATATGATTAATTGATTGTTCTATATGGTATTGATTTGTATTCTATTAAGCTTGTTCTATATGGTATTGATTTGTATTCTATTAAGCTTGTTCTATATGTTATTCAGTTATATTCTATTCTAAAAGAATGATTAAAGTCAACAGACTAAGTGATAAAGAAATATATCTGTGTTTATGTGGGCAATTGTAATTCAAATATAGATAAATGGAAATGAAAATGATGCAATGTTTAAGGACAGTATATATTGTTGACTGTAAGGACAGCCTCTTTTTGCAGTTAGGTGAAGGGGGTTGGGCTATTAAGCCAAACCCCTATTTTTCAAATACAAGCTTAGCAGGCTTGTGATTGGAGGAACTAATGTGATGATGTCATCAACTCCGAGACACTGGGCCTGGCTATAAGATCTGTGTGTGATGGAGGAGAGGCACTCTGAAACAACCAACCAACAGGACAGACCTCACCCACCATCTCACCCATCTACAGCAGGTCAGCAGGAGAACAAAGGACTTTTTGGAGGGAAAATCAACTCTTTGTTCACTAGCCAAGGGAACAAAGATCATCAACAACTTATCAACTATCATTCTTTATACTGTAATATTAGTCTGGTTGTTATCACTTACGGCATAGTGTTCGTGATTACAACTATAGCATTTTCTTATTGTAATTTGTATACACTCTTAAACTTTGATTAAACAACTGTTAAACTACCTTTCCTCCTAATTCCTCCTGCCTGATCCGCTCAGTTTGAACAGAAGTGATTCCCAGAGCTTTAAGGTATTGAATCACAACGCAGAGTACTAGCCAACCCGGTTACTGATCAGAGCAGAACAGGACAGCTTGGGAATCCACTTCATTTTGGTGCCGTGCTTCAGTGAATCAGGGCGCTCGTGTTATCACCACAACAAAGAGAATTTTTTTCTCTACACGCCGGTCGACGAGGAGAACAACTGATCGATCGATCGTCTTCAAAGTAACTGGAAGGTTACTGAGAGGTGAGTGTGATAATGTTTGGGTGCTCTATTCGAACCACGGAGGGGGTTGCTAAGAATTTAACCTCATGTAATCATGATGTAAGGGAAAATTAAATTGAATGTTCTGGCTGGGGAGGGCGGCTCTGTAAACACCGTGCGTAGTATATTTTAATGTAAAATGTTAGCACAATGAACAGGACGCCGCTGCCAGTCGGAACAAGTAGGGGGACAGGAACATGTCTTAGATTCGTGCTCAGAGTTAAGCCAAGGTAAACACCGTGCGTTGTATGTCTTAAAAGTAGAGGCTGAAGCACGCTGTTGCGTAGTATTTTCTAAAGTAGAGAGTTAGCACAAGTAGGTCTGGTTTTAGCCTTGGGCACGGGCGGGCGTGTTGAAATTAGACTGCGCTAGGCGGTAACAAGAAAATAGTACTTACGCGCCGCTGTGCGGCGTTCGAGAGACGGTAATGTGCGTGTATGCTGATTTTGTACTTTTTAATTGTGTTAGGAAGCGTGTATGAATGTATAGTTGGCGAATGTTTATGGTTAGGAGTGATTGGTGGGACGTGTGAGAGTATGGTTGTGTTATTATGTAATTTAAGTCACCGGTTGGCCATGGGGAAATGTAATGGTGAACGCCGGTTTTCCGAGGCCCGTGGAACGCAGCAGCCGTTAGCTGTTGTATTTAGCCTCTGAGGCACCGGAGCAAACGGAGGGAAAAGTGGACGTAATTCAAATGTATAGGGTCGATCGATAGTGTCTTGGGATTTCGGGGATATGTAAGGCACTTAAAAGTTTTCAAATTCGTGGCGGATAAAATAGATGTGTAATGTTTAAGGTGATTGGGATTATCTAGAACCCGACCCGGAAGTCGTTCTAAGCTCGCCGGTAGTGACGACGGAGGGGTCGAACTAGTGTTTTGCTATTATGTTTTTGTATTTATATTTAAATCACTACACTGGCGTTTTGAGGGAAATAGGATTCTGTTGTGGGGTATGTGGTGTTATATTAACGTTGCGAGGAGACGGCCCGCGCGGCGGAACGGGTCGTTGGGGAACGTTTTTATGGGATCATGGGAGAAGCTAAGCTAATGCTACCTAGCCACGCTAACGGCTAAAGCGGTCGCCGGTTGTGACGTCGTAAGGGTGCGCGGTCGGACGGCCATCTTGGTAGGGGCTCCGAGCGGCCATCTTGAGTAGGGGGCACCGAGCGTCCATCTTGGGAGGGGCGCCGGCGTCCATCTTGGGAGGGTACCGAGCGTCCATCTTGGTAGGGGTGGCGAGCGTCCATTGTTAAGGGGAAGGTGGAGTTTATTTAGGAATACAGCAGGGGGCAGAAGAGGTCAGGATGAATGTGTTTGGATTCTACTCACAGAACGTTTTCATTGTACACTCTCTCTCCCCCTCTCCTCTCTTTCTCTTTCTCTCTCTCTCTCTCCTTTCTCTTTCTCTTTCTCTTTCTCTCTCTCTCTCTCACCTCCCCTCCCTCTCTCTCTCTCTTTCTCTTTCACCCCCCCCTCTCTTTCTTTCCTTCTCTCACCCTCCTCCCTCCCTCTCCCTTTCACCTCTCTCCCTCTCCCTCTCACCTCCCCCCCTCTTCCCCTCCTCTCCCTCTCTTTCTTTCTCTTTCACCCCCCCCTCTCTTTCTTTCCTTCTCTCGCCCTCCTCCCTCCCTCTCCCTTTCACCCCTCTCCCTCTCACCTCCCCCCCTCTTTCCCTCTCCCTCCCCCTCTCTCCCTCTCGTCTCCCCTCCCTCTCTTTCTCTTTCACCCCCCCCTCTCTTTCTTTCCTTCTCTCGCCCTCCTCCCTCCCTCTCCCTTTCCGCCTCTCTCCCTCTCCCTCTCGCCTCCCCTCTCTCTCTCTCTCTTTCTCTCTCTCTCTTCCTCTTTCTCTCTCTCTCTCTCTCTCTCTCCCTCTCACCTTCCCTCTCTCTTTCTCTCTCTCTTTCTCTCTTTCTCTTTCTCTCTCTCTCTCTCTCTTTCTCTCTCTCTCTCTCTTTCTCTTTCTCTTTCTCTCTCTCTCTCCCTCTCGCCTCCCCTCCTTCTCTCTCTCTTTCTCTTTCATCCCCCCCCCCTCTCTTTCTTTCTTTCTCTCACCCTCCTCCCTCCCTCTCCCTTTCGCCTCTCTCCCTCTCCCTCTCACCTCCCCCCCTCTTTCCCTCTCCCTCCCTCTCTCTCTCTCTCTCTTACCCCCCCCTCTCGCTCACTCCCCTCATTCCAACACCGCCTCTCTTCCATATGTTTCCCCCCCCCCCCCTCGGCCCCCCCGAAACGATTTCTCTTTCTCTCCTAGTTTAGGGCCTGTATATAGAGTTTTTTTTATGGGTTTCAAACGCGGTGTAGTGCTAGGTATATTGTTTATTGCTGTTTACTGTAGGGTTTCAAAGGCGGTAGGTTGAGTTTGGGACTTATTATGCGTATGTTGTTGTTCCATATTCAGTTTTATTGTTATTTTTAGGGAATTTCTAGTGCTGGCAGTGGTATTGTCTGGCGTTGGCGCTACGCTTTGTTCGACAAGGCGCTCGTACTTCTTTCCTTACATTTGGACGGGCCCCGGCTGGGGCTCCGTGTCAGTTCATGTTGGTGGGCCGTAAGTCGGAGCATAATTACTCTACTCGGCTGCGCCTGCAATGGGGGTGTGGGTAGACAGTTCGTCGTGGCTCACTGTCTGCCTCCACGCTTTGTGCGCTGTGTGCGACTCGTCGGTGCTCGCTGTCACACTGCGCACGTTTTTCATTTTACCAGGGGTACGGGAACTGCTAAACGTCGTGGCGGGGGTGGGCTCGCTGTCTGCCGCCGCGCATTAACGGGGGTGCGCTATGCTTGCACTCGTCAAAGGCTCGCTGCCACACTACGCGCGTCGAATTATATTATGTGTGGGTGTTTGGGTGACTGGTTACAGTGGTGTCAGAGGTGCTGTATGTGTGTGGCAGTGGTTGTGAGTGGAATGATCTTTGAATGTCCTTGGGTAGGGGGCCCGGGGTTTCGCGTTCCAGGTTGCAAACTGGGGGTGATGCCGTGGGCCACAGGACGAGTTGGCCAGTGGAATGTCATTGGTCGGCAGGATTTTCAATGTGGGGATGGTGTCGCCACCTGTGGTTATGAACGGGTTGTGTGACACTGTTCTAAATGCACGGGGACTTCAGTGACATAAGGCACTGAAAATTGATTTCTGTTCCCGTGAGAAGAGCCTTATTTTAACACCTAAAGGGTTAGGTGTTACGGGGGATATATAATAACTGTGAGATATTATGAATGGAAAATATGTATGTTACTGATATGTATAATGTAATGAGCGAAATACATACTAGGCTTTCACGGACAGAAATAAATATAGTTACACATACACATAGTCATTTGCAAATAACAATTAGAGTAAAGGTGGGTTATTCACCTAAATTACCATGTCCGATACAGATGTTTAGAAATGATAGGCTGTAAATAACAAATTTCTAATGGACCAACAGAAGGAAACGGCTGATGCGAAAATGAGTTCCCCGGAGTGGTATTAAGGAGGATCTTGACAACAGGATTGAGAGTCTGAGTTTCCAATGGAGACAACTGGAGAAAGATTAAGGCTGTGTCATTGATAAATCAAAAACGAAAATTGCACAAATGCTCTCAAGTGATCTTAGTATAGGAGATGCCCGACATTCCATGCTTAAAGACAAATGATGGATTGTGAATGGGAAATATCACTGATAATTAAGTGTATTTTTTGCTTCTCTTTTCACAGCTGCTCCAGGACGGATGGCCAGCGCTGACAATTCCGAACCCCAACAGGGAAATCAAAGAGACTGTTGACAGTCAGGGGGTATAGTATCACAAGACCGAGATTATCAATTCCTGTTTACACCAATATAGAAGTGTGAGTGAAATTAACTCAAGTTTGGTAAAAATAGTTTGAATACAGAGAAACTTGCTTTCCAAACGGTGACGTTACGACTGTTTGGAGTAAGGTGAGAATGGAAAATACACAGATAGGAGCAACCGGAGGGTTAGATGCACTGACCATAGGAAGGGTGGACAATCTGTCTATTTCAACGACTGGAGATGTCACAATAAAACTGACGAAAAGATGGCCAAAGATATTCAGGCCATTACAGAACCTTGTAGTTAAAGGAGGCCGGTATAGAATGCGTACCCAAATCAAGATAGTGCCGATAACCTCTGCAGACATTACATTGACCGAATTGGACGTTGACTTGATTGACTGGAATTTGATCGACTCCCCTCTAGTGTCCAGTGAGACGGAGGGACTGGAAATAATGTCTTTTACTCCGCCACAGGGAGTCGTTGCAGCAAGCGACCCAGAGACAGCTGTATTACCCGAGTCAATCCACGCTGAAGTGTCCGTTGCAGATGACTGCCAGTTACAGACGTGCCTCCCTCTCGAAGAACAGCTAGCCGAGGCTAGACGGGTAGTGGACTATCTCCAAGGCCTACTCCAGTCCACACAGCCCGGAGGGGAGACAGGTTCCAATCGCCTCTCTCCCTCTCCCTCTGGAGAACCAGATGGCCAGAGACGGGCCCAGTTGGGGCCACAAGGGGGTCCCGTGCCGGAACAACAACAAACCCCAATAAGACCACCCACGAGGTGGCAACCACGAGGAAAAGGTGTAGGCAAAGGCAGGAATCCGATTGGCTACCGTGTGCGGCAGGTGCACTGTTGGACGTGTGGGACCCTCGGACACATTTCTCGGGACTGTGCAGAGCAGGACCATCTATCCCCAACAGGGCGTGTTTGTACAGAAACAGGTGGCGGGCCCCTCCCAACCACGGGCCCCTCTCAAGGAACTGTGACTGGACCAAATAGGTACGTGGCTTTCTCCTCCGAACAGGCTCCAGGGAACCATGGCGATGATGGCATATCACCAGGACATGTTCTGGGCCCGATGACCCCAGGGTCATCCGGTCACAGGCAACTGACCCACCGGGTCTCACAACCCGGGGGAGACCGCCAGAGTTGTTGGATCTGTGGAGTGAACGGTCATTTTCAAAGGTCATGTCTGCAGAGGCCACCGGCAGAATAAAAATATATGCAACTGACTAGGGTAGAGGTGGGATATATTGAATGATAAAATATGCTCCTAATTAGAATAAAAATAAAAAATAAAAATAGATAGAGGTGTTAGGTGATTAGATTATGAATGAAAGTTACTAAAAACGGATGTATGGGTGACTGACAAATGCATGAACTAATCAGACTAACAAGAGGATCAAATTATGTTAAACAGTTAATCAATATTAGACAGTGTGATGATGTGACACTGCGGCAGCTAGTGATCAGTAAATTATCCATGCTTGGTCAACATTCGGATTGGTCAAGAGGTGGACTGCATGATTAAGAAATTGAAAAGACTCATAGTTGTTTCTAGTATTTTATAGTATTGATAGAAGCGTATTAACAGTTATGAGCAATAGGATAGGTGTTTATTTACTTTTATTTTTACTTCTCTTTTCTAGTGTGTTACGAGCGATTCCTGACTTAGGCCGGGAGCGTACATTTTGTTTATTCATTTGATTTCCTTTTTTGTTTCTTAGTTAAAAATGAGCTCAGAAGAAAAAAGAATAAGCTCACAAGTTTGGTTTATTTTTTCATTTATTGGTTTGGCAGCGTTTTCTTTGTGTTTTGTTTTCTGTTTTCTTTCTTTCTGTGTGTTTTTTCTTAGGGTACCTGGCAAGCTGGGAGTGATCTCGACACATCAGGACGGGGTAGTATATGTCTGTAAAATGGACTGGGAACAAAGTGAAGGAACATGAGCTAGTTATGGATTTTTGTTCTCCGCCCATTGAATACCCAGTTTTAGGGGCTGGGGGTGTGTCGTGGTTGGTGATAGTGTTGGGAAGCATGATTCTCTGTACATTAATGAAGCTCAATAGATTTGGTCGCTATTGGCCAAATTAGTCTTGTGTAGGGTGTGGACATGTGCAATTGATAATTGGCTTGTGATGTGGAAGATGTGTGTTTAAGGCGGTCTGTGATTTGTTGCCATACACACAGGTTACTGGGAGAGTGGATGTGTCAGTGCTGACTGTCCGGTCCGGGGTGCAGCTGTCCAAAACCAGAGGAAGACGGTAACGATGTTTGAATGTGTATTCCACATCGAGAGGTGGAGGAGTATACTGTTTTGACAGCATAATATAATGAGAGCCATGTGAATTTTTCAGAATTTTGAAAATTAATGATCTAAAAACCATGAAATATATAGATAAATGATTTGGAAAAGAAAGTTGTCAAAGCTCAGACCAGTAAAGAGAGTCTGAGGGATGGAAATTATGGATTCTCAATCAATTGTTGTGGTAGAAGTGACCTGCACTGTCCCCCGAAGGATATATATTCACTACAGGATACGGATGGGAGATTGGGGGATCCGCAGTCATCAGAGAATGGTACAAGGAAGACCGAGGACTCCATCGGAACTGTTGATGCAGGACACTGGCTAGTGTCTACCCAGCGGTTCCATGGGGAGCCACAACACTGCGGAGAACCAGGAGACGCCTACCTCTCGGGCCGGGAGAGTCTTGGCCAACGCAGTGACCGAGTCTTGAGGCTTCAGAGGGAAACGACAGACAACCAACGAGGAGACAGGCAGCTAGGCCTCAGCAACAACTCCGGCTGTCAACAGAAGCAAGGCCTCAACTATTGACCAGGGGGTCAACAAGCGAAGGGGGGGAGCTGCTATCGCCCCTATCGACGACCAGGCGGAGGGGAGGAGAAACAAACCTCTTCCACTAATCCGAGGGTCAACGAGGGTCGAGCAGCAAGCAACGACCTCCCCACCGCTGTGACAGCAATAGAAGATACAGCAGGGGGCTCTACCCCCTAATAAGGTCAACACGAGTCAAGATGTTCTTGACAGAAGATGGGGTGTATTAGAAAGGCAATTTGCTTTCTGAGTTACACCCAGCAGTCGTGATACTGCGCCAGCTCTGAGCAATAAAGAGGAGGCAGGGTCAAATCTAGAAAACATGGACCCCCCTCCTCAAATGCTCCAAGTCAGAATTTGACAACTCACAGTTGAGACCAATGATTTGATCTTGGTACGAGAACAAGTTGTTAAAAACTGTGCACACGAACAAAAACTGAAATGGCTAATTTGAATTTTAGGATCTGAGTGTGTGTAGAGATTGATATCTATGTTTGACATATTAAGGATAGGTAAACTATCCAAGTGGGGACTGTTGTAAAATCCAAACATATATATCTCATGATTAACTAATGTGTAGAAATACTTGGCCCTCAAAACAATAATTCATAGATTGTGTGTGTGTTTACATAGACGTGATTGCCATTGTAGGCACACAGGTCGATTTACATATGAAGTGAGTGGTCAAATGATTCTATCTATGACAGGAACCCAAGCCATCTGCCATGGCCTGGGAAGAGTTGGAGACAATGGGCTCTGCAAGATCAAAACAAAAGACAAAAGGTCACGTAAACATGTTATCTCGCTGGAGTTTCCTGTCACACACACACACACACACACATAGTCACACACACAGACACACCCACACTCACACACACATAGTCACACACACACACACACTCACACACACACATTTTCAAATACACATACACACACACACACACAGAGAAGATCACTATTGAAATCCAAACAAGCTAACTATTTCCTGGTATATTGTACTTATAATCTTGAATTAAGTCATTGAAGTAAGTTAAAATATAATTAGGTTTGGTCATACTTAAATGTCTACAATTAGTCAATGTGCCTGTTCTGTTTTCATTTAGGTTCAATATGATTAATTGATTGTTCTATATGGTATTGATTTGTATTCTATTAAGCTTGTTCTATATGGTATTGATTTGTATTCTATTAAGCTTGTTCTATATGTTATTCAGTTATATTCTATTCTAAAAGAATGATTAAAGTCAACAGACTAAGTGATAAAGAAATATATCTGTGTTTATGTGGGCAATTGTAATTCAAATATAGATAAATGGAAATGAAAATGATGCAATGTTTAAGGACAGTATATATTGTTGACTGTAAGGACAGCCTCTTTTTGCAGTTAGGTGAAGGGGGTTGGGCTATTAAGCCAAACCCCTATTTTTCAAATACAAGCTTAGCAGGCTTGTGATTGGAGGAACTAATGTGATGATGTCATCAACTCCGAGACACTGGGCCTGGCTATAAGATCTGTGTGTGATGGAGGAGAGGCACTCTGAAACAACCAACCCACAAGGACAACCTCTCCACCAACCCATCCACAAGGCAAGGCAGCAGGCAACGAGGACAAAGGAACTTCTTGGAGGGAAAATCAACTCTTTGTTCACTAGCCAAGGGGACAAAGACCATCAACAACTTATCAACTATCATTCTTTATACTGTAATATTAGTCTGGTTGTTATCACTTACGGCATAGTGTTCGTGATCACAACCATAGCATTTTCTTATTGTAATTTGTATACACTCTTAAACTTTGATTAAACAACTGTTAAACTATCTTTCCTCCTAAATTCCTTCTGCCTGCTCAGTCAGTTTGAACAGAAGTGATTCCCAGAGCTTTAAGGTATTGAATCACAACGCAGAGTACCAGCAGCCCGGTTCTGAGCAGAGCAGAACCGAGACAGCTTGGGAATCCACTTCACAAGCTCCAGCTTCTTCAGTTTGTCACACTCTGTGGGGGTCAGCATGGACAGCTTGTGGTTCTGTTGGGCCAAAGTGGCAGTCACAGCCTCCTGGTTCCTCAGGTACCGTGAGATCATGGCCAGTGTCGAATTCCACCTTCCAATTCAATAAAATAACTATTAGTCCCACTGGGGGTTGTTAATGCAGCATGATGCAATTGTACAGAACACAAAGAAATAAACACACACACACACTAAATTTACCCTAAGCATACAACAGGTAGTTAAACAGTCTCACCTTGTGGATACATCTTGTATCATGGGCTCTTTTGCTTGTCCGAGGGCAGTCTGCTGCTGCTGCAGTTCTTCTGTACTGGCAGGGCTGTGCTTGAAGTGGCCTACAATCTTGCGGCACTTTGCCAGGGTGGTGTCAAGGCTTCTGTCCTCAAGGGAGACTGTGATGGTTCTTTGCAGCACGTGTGCAGCACATGGCATGTGCTGGAACGGCATATAGCGCGCTGCTGCTATCATATTACGGGCGGAATCAGTCCCAATAGATGTGACTTTATCTTTTATATTCCACTCCTCTATTACTGTGTTGAACTGTTCAGCACACGCATCGGCGAAATGGCGGCCCACAGTTTTGGTCACCGTTAATGCAAATGATTGCAGTTTCCACTCAGTATCGATCAAGTGCACTGTGACACCCAAATAATTATGATTGCCCACCGACGTCCAGTGATCACCCGTTAGGGCCATTGGGCCAGCCCGTGCCAACACTTCTTCCCTCGCCTCCCTCTCTGTGTCATACATGTTGTGGATCCTTTTCATCACTGTAGCTCTCGAGGGTAGCTTGTAATTTGGGTCAGACGACGCTATTCGAAATGACTCCGCTAAACCCTTATCTTCCACTATAGCTATTGGCCTACAATATTTTGCTATCCACTTCGCGACGCTGTTGGTTAGTTTGTCTGTGGTGGATTTACTCAACCGTTTGCCTAACGGTAATTCTCCAAGAGTGGTTTGACGAAGCGTGCGAGTTGCTCTGGAGCTAACGTTAGCTACACTGGAGCTGCTCGAACAACTTGCCTGGACATGTTTAGCGTTCATGTGATACGTTAGACTAGAGCAGCTTCGGTGATACGCAAATTCTTTTTGACATAAGCTACATATTACAATGGTCTTGTTTACTGTCCCATCTATATTCTTTTTGAAATTGAACTTGCCGTTCATAGGTCCCAGGAGTATCGCCTCGGGTGATGCTGACATCTTGTTCCAGCTGAGCTAATTCCTTTGTGTGTTTGTTTTGTTTGATAGACGACGCATGTGTGAAGTGACGATCAAGTAGGCTACGGGTCATTCAATGGGCCAAGTTTAATACGCCCAACTCAAGCGTGGATTTCAAAATAAAAGCGCACCGATTTGCCACTTGTCTAAAGTAAATATAGGTCGGCTGTAATTAATTTTGCGTCAATTTTCATAACGCGATAATTTGCTGTGTAATTAATTAATCTAATTAACGCGATAAACTGACAGCCCTAATTCTTACACATACATGTATGTTGAACATCTGAGGTAACGAAGGAAAAAAGCCAAAAGCACTTACTCCTCAGACATTCTTTGACAATTTTACAGCCCAAAATACAAAAAAGATCCAGGCGGAATAGGTAACAAAGGGTTGAAGAAATATTGTCTGAACTGTCAGATGCAAACTGGCTGTGTGACATAACCGAGCATCTCGCTCAATTGAATAAGAAGTTGTAGGGACGCAAACAAGTCCCACCCAAAACTTGACCAATATAGTTGTGAACTGAGACAACCCTTATTTTGTTATTTTTGAGTACAGTTACAGTTGTGTGTTCATGCAGACACATAATAGCAATTTCATTACGAATTGAAAATGGGGGACCCTGATGTAAACAAGTCGAAAGTCTTTCTCTGGTCTGCATCCCCTTAACAATTGTGTGTATTGAGCTGTACTGTACTGTACCCATTCTGCAATCTGTTAATTAAAGTTAATTAAACTATCTTCCATTAGTTGGATGTATGGCCTCTGCAAGGTTGTGTGCAGCCATTTGTTTTTGTAACATCTGCTACATCTGTCCCACGTGTTCTTTGCAGCTCACAGTTGTTAGTTCTGCCCCTCTTGACTGTGACAAAAAGGTTTTGAACAAACTTAATGTCATAGCTTGTATTTGATGATATTCTTCTTTGTTATTTACTTGAATGGTTTGATCATTGATTGGTGGAGTAATATGGGGTTCTGATAAACTAAAATTATTTGTTAAAATAACATAAGCTAACATATATTTTTACATTTATGCAAATGAATATGCAATATGTATAACTTGAATAAGTAATAAATACAGAAACACCATGTTTAACAATATGTAAATGTGTAGCTACATTTATTTTACATTACATTAACATTTATACGGTCTTTGGCCCTTTGAGGGCAACCATAATGCTGATGTGGCCCTCTGTGAAAATGAGTTTGACACCCCTGCTGTAAACTATGCTGTGTTAAATCTACTCTACTGAATTTTCACGTTATCTTTTCTGTAAAAAGTTGAATGAAAAGCACTTAAATGAATCATTAATATTATTATTAACACAGGAATGAAAAGCTTTATGAAGTTCTCTTGAAGACAAGACATCTCTCTGGGCCCTGAGATTCAGATGGTCTCCTTAACCTCCCTAGCCCTAGCCATATTTTCAGAAAAAGTGCATAAAAGTACATACCCAAGTAAATGGAATATTGTTTGTAAAGAGGATATAACTGTTTGAAAAGAGGATGGAACTGTTTGAAAAGAGGACAGAACTGTTTGTAAAGAGGACAGAACTGTTTGTAAAGAGGATGGAACTGTTTGTAAAGACCATCTGTTTGAAAAGAGGACATAACTGTTTTTAAAGAGGATGGAACTGTTTGAAAAGAGGACTGAACTGTTTGTAAAGAGGACGGAACTGTTTGTGAAGAGGATGGAACTGTTTGTAAAGAGGATGGAACTGTTTGTAAAGAGGACTGAACTGTTTGTAAAGAGGACGGAACTGTTTGTAAAGAGGATGGAACTGTTTGTAAAGAGGACGGAACTGTTTGAAAAGAGGACTGAACTGTTTGTAAAGAGGACTGAACTGTTTGTAAAGAGGACATAACTGTTTGAAAAGAGGATGTAACTGTTTGTAAAGAGGACGGAACTGTTTGTAAAGAGGACAGAACTGTTTGTAAAGAGGACATAACTGTTTGTAAAGATGACTGAACTGTTTGTAAAGAGGACATAACTGTTTGTAAAGATGACTGAACTGTTTGTAAAGATGACTGAACTGTTTGAAAAGAGGACTGAACTGTTTGAAAAGAGGACGGAACTGTTTGAAAAGAGGACATAACTGTTTGAAAAGAGGATGGAATGTTCTGAAATTCTGAACAAATGTTGCAGAGGTTTTGGCTTCCGTCAAAATGCTGTCTGCGTTTTATAAAACACAATCATTCTAGGGTTATGATCTATAGTTCATTGACTATACACTTTATTAACAAAACAGTTGGTTAATAATTTTTTTTTATAATTGATCAGTCCCCCCAACCCCCTTTACAATACAGCAATGTTAGTCCTGTGATCATTAGCCATGGCCCTTCTCAAGTGGCCCTTGCTGTTAAAGAATGATGCCAGGGTCAGAGGCCTGCTTATATCCATATTCATAAATGCATTCACACCTAGAATGTGCCACTATGTACTTTTTAATGTTGCTTGCTAGTGATTTGTTTGATACCATACCATGTGGGCCTGTGATCTCTGGCCAGTTAAGAAGCATTATGTCAATCTAATTAGTAGATTCAACTTGTTGGCTGTAATCTGAAGACTACTTTCCAATTGAGCCATTGGCTTTGTCAGTATCTAGCTGAACTCCTCCATCGTTGTACCCCTGCTAGAGCACTGAGGTCAGCAAATAAACAACTCTTAGATGTCCCAAGGTCTAGGCTAAAGACTAAAGGCGATCGATGTTTTGCGGTGGCTGCCCCCAAATTATGGAACAGTCTTCCACTGCAAATTAGGTCTGCTGCCCAGACCCTACAGAGTTTTAAAACACAGCTGAAGACTCACCTGTTTTTATTGGCGTTCTGAGGCTTGGTAAGCCACACATCCCTGGTCGTGTTGTGATTGTTTAAAAAAATGTATTGTCGTTTTTATTACTTTGTGTATATACTGTATTTTGTATTTCTTTTAGTATTTCTGTTTTTGTATTGTACAGCACTTTGGTACAACTTTGGTTGATTTTAAATGTGCTATATAAATAAAGTTGTCCTTGACCTTGTCTTCCTGAAATACAGTATTGCTTTGTCTGTATGATTTCTAGATCATTTAATACTGAAAATGTTGTTTATGGGGTGCTCCAGTAGCACACCATGTTACCGCGCTCGCGCGGGACTCCGTGCTGCGTCACGGATCTGGTTGACTCCGAGTTCGATTCCCGGACTCGCCGTCATTTGCCGAATGTCTCCCCCTGCTCTCTCTCCCGTTTCACCCTGCAACTGTCGGTCATGCTTGACCAGGAAAGCGATAAACGCTAAAAAATAAAGTTTAAAAAAAAAAAAAAAATTTTGTTTATTCCACAAAGATTATTGTGATATATAATGGAACTGCAGTGGTTTGTTTCTTATAAATGATAAGGGCCTGTGATCTCAGTCTAATTGGACCATTCTACTGAATAAATGGTGTGCGGAGTCCCAGGCACGAGGCCAGCTGTTGTGAAATACTTTAGAAATAACAGTAGTCCGTCAAAACAGCCGGCAATGCGGAGAGGGGCCAAACATTATACGCCAACTTTGGGAGGATTTGAGCTGTGATATTGGGTCATCATTGCCCCCATGATTAGTGTGGGTGGGTGTTTGGCAATGGGATTGTGTTTCTTCACTGAGTGCTCATCCTTATCATTAGGGCATTAGTATTTTGTGTTTATTATAAATAGATTGTTAGTATAGGGAAGAGCTGGTGGGAACGTAACTAGGTTGACTGTCTTCTGCACCTGACTGTCTGTACTTGTCTCTTCTGTGAGTGGGTATATTTCTGTTCCTGGGTGTGCGTGTTGTCCTACAAGTGGGTGTGTATTTATGGTCTATGTGTGTCTGTATGGTCTGTCTGTGTGTGTACAGTACATTTACGTACAGCTACCAGGTATTCTCCTGGAGGTGTAAGCAATGTCCTGCTCTGACTCCAACCCTGGTAATCTCTGCTGAGTGTATCTGGCCTGTAAGCAGTGTCCTGCCCTGCCTCCTGCCTCCTGCCCTGGCCATCTCTGCTGAGTGTATCTGGCCTGTAAGCAGTGTCCTGTCCTACCTCCTGCTGTCTGATCCAGGTGCCGGTTCTGTGCTTTGCCTCTCATCCTGCGCTGTCTCCTGAGTCGTGTGTTCCTTATGTTTCCTTGGATCACCCTGGGTGGCAAGCCGTCGGACAGTAACAATGCTATTTCTATAGACGTTGCGGACGTTATAGACATTCCTTTAGCCTGGGTGGTAAACTCGTTGTGATGCCTTATGATCACCCTGGGTGGTAACGTGTTGCTCTATGATCACCCTGGGTGGTAACTTGTTGCTCTATGATCACCCTGGGTGGTAACTAGTTGTGTTGCTCTATGATCACTCTGGGTGGTAACTAGTTGTGTTGCTCTATGATCACTCTGGGTGGTAACTAGTTGCGTTGCTCTATGATCACTCTGGGTGGTAACTAGTTGCGTTGCTCTATGATCACCCTGGGTGGTAACTAGTTGCGTTGCTCTATGATCACCCTGGGTGGTAACTAATTGCGTTGCTCTATGATCACCCTGGGTGGTAACTAATTGCGTTGCTCTATGATCACTCTGGGTGGTAACTAGTTGCGTTGCTCTATGATCACTCTGGGTGGTAACTAGTTGCGTTGCTCTATGATCACCCTGGGTGGTAACTAGTTGCGTTGCTCTATGATCACCCTGGGTGGTAACTTGTTGCTCTATGATCACCCTGGGTGGTAACTAATTGCGTTGCTCTATGATCACCCTGGATGGTAACGTCATGGATGTCATTGATGGACGTCTATGGACATTGTTGTGCCCTTTTGTCTGGCCATCCTTGGATTGAAATTACGATCTAAGATGTCTTCCCTTTTTTTTTGCGTCATCACATGTGAGACCAATTACAAATTACAATAACATTTCAAAGACCAGCGATTTATTTTCCTCCTCATAATATTTTGCTTCGATTGCTGTTTGTTTTCCTCTAGTTACAGCAGGATCTATGATCCTCTGTCTAATTGGGCTGTTCTCATAAGTCAACCCTGTCTGAAGCCGCAGGCAGACAGCTGTGGTGGAGAGACTAAATACTGCACTCCATCAGAGAGAGAGAGAGAGAGAGAGAGAGAGAGAGAGAGAGAGAGAGAGAGAGAGAGAGAGAGAGAGAGAGAAGAGAGAGGGGTTGGAAAGTGGAAAATGGAAAATGAAGGGGAGAGTGGAGAGAGGCGGGGAGCCAGCGTTTACGAGAATAAAAAATCTGAAACAACAGCACCAGAGAGAGAGAAAGAAAGAGAGGAGGGGTTGGGGGATGGCGCAGAAGAGAGGGAAGTAGAGAGAGCGTGTGAGGAGAGGAGAGGAACAGACAGAAGGGAGGACAGAGAGTGTGAGAGAGAGAGAGATAGAGAGAGAGAGAGAAAGAGAGAGAGAGAGAGAGAGAGAGAGAGAGAGAGAGAGAGAGAGAGAGAGCGAGAGAGAGAGAAATAAAGTAGCACATGAAACAGAACCAAGTGATGTTTCTCAATTCATTCATTCAATTGTAAAAGTTGTAACAAGGTTTCCGTAAAGTCAATCAATAAGACAATTAAAAGCAACTGCAGCCTTGGATGAAATGGTTGGTCATTAAAGATTTACTAAGGTATAAAGGATACTAAGGTGTTGAGTTTTAGGGTACATTGCAAGACACTGCACGCGTCGGGGGCACAGAAGCTAAAAAGCAGAGTTCAGTGTGAACTCTGGGGGTTTGAAGTGTAAGCCAATCATTGGAGAGAGTATGATATTTTCCAGAGGTCCAGTCTAATAATGAACTTATAATAAAACACAGGATACTTGTGCCGTAATGATAAGGATAAGCGCCCAATGAAGAAACCTAACCCTGTTGCCAAAAGAAGGTCCAATATGCCTTTGAATACTTGGAACTACACATTATGCATGTATTGCATGGCCCAGAACAGTCCCCAAACAGCACTTCCAGCTTCAACAGACCGTGCTTGTGAAGGGATATAAGGGGGAAGACCTCCAACATTGGCTTTATATAGAAATCGATGCTAGTACAAATCACGTCTCTCTGCCAGAGAGAACCACCCAACCTTAACCTCTTATGCCCTAGCCATACATACCCAAGTAAATGGAATATTGCTCCACTTCTACATGGTGCATTTGCATGTTCTTTGTATCTAGGGACATCTATGGACCGCAGGGAATGTATTCCCAGTGTCAGAAATATTGTGTCTGTTACTATGCTTGAGTAAATTGTAATTAACCAAAGGAGAATATAAATTATTATTATAATAATAATAACACCATGCTAACATTGACCAGACATGAAAAATTGCCACTGAACTCATTCAGCACTTTATTTTCTTTGGATCAACTTTTTTCTCCCATTTTCTATTTTTCTCCCATCCCAATTTCGTATCGTCCAATTCTACCCTCCCCTGTCTCGAACGCTGTTAGGCCATGCCTCCCACAAGCCGGCTGCAATGTGGACGAA
Source organism: Notolepis coatsorum (assembly GCF_963971535.1). NCBI lineage: Eukaryota > Metazoa > Chordata > Actinopteri > Aulopiformes > Paralepididae > Notolepis > Notolepis coatsorum. The sequence continues at coordinate 99,919,740 of NC_140180.1, forward strand.
GCCTTACATCACGTGTCCCCTCCAGTACTCGAGGAAGCAGCCGTCGAATTTTTTCACCTGCACAGCACAATCTCTCAGCTTCCTGATTCTGCTGCGCAGGCGCACCAACCAACCTGTAGGAGTCGCTGTCCACAACGTCCGATCCCCACCCATCAGCTTTCCCACCCCTAACACTGATTGATTGATTGATTGATTGATTGATTGAAAAGTTTATTAACAGATTGCAGAATGGGTACAGTACAGTACAGCTCAATACATACAATTGTTAAGGGGATGCAGACCAGAGAAAGACTTTCGTCTTGTTTACATCAGGGTCCCCCATTTTCAATTCATCATAACATATATGACATACATGACATACAGATAGACAGTACTGCTACATCTATACATTTATGACATATCAGATTTGCAAATACAGTACTGTTTGTGATACAAAAGTGTCCAGAAAAAGAGTGTATATACATTTGGCGTAGAAACTGTACATTGGAGGAGGTTGGGTGGGTGGGGTGGGGTTGGGTGGGTGGGTGAGGGCTGTACATTGGAGGTGGGGGGGGGTTGGGTAGGGGACACACACACATTTTACACTGTACATTGGAATACTGACAAAGCCTTACTTGGTCATTTACTGTACAACTAGGTTAGGACATTTGTAGGGGCCAGTTTCGAATTGCAGTCTCACGTAGGTGTTTTTTGAGAGTGTTTTTGAAAGTGGGTAGTGATTCACATTCCTTTACAGCTTTAGGTAGGGCGTTCCACATTGATGTGGCATAATTGCGAAACGTGTTTAGTCCCTTGTTTGAGCCGAATCTGGGTTTTACATGATTTGTGGAGCTCCCTCTGGTGTTGTGATCGTGGTATTCACTGACCTTTGGGAAGTATTTTGACATGTACATGGGTACCTTGGTCGCGTAGTGTATCTTGTAGATCAGGCCCATTGCAAGTTGCTGTACTCTGTCGTCTACTCTAAGCCATCCTAGGTTGTCAAAGTGGGCAGGGGTGAGGTGGGTTCTAGGAGTCAGGTCAAGCAGTAGTCTGACTAGCTTGTTTTGAGATGTTTGTAATTTGTTTTTTAGTGCCTTTGAGGTGCTTTGGTACCATGAGGTGCAAGCATAGTCGTAGTACCCTTGAATGAGTGCTCCTGCTAGAGTCTTCAGGGTATTCTTGTTTACCAGAGAGGAGATCCGGTACAAGAATCGCGTTCGTTGGTTGACTTTTTTTTATTACATTGGATGCCATTTTGTCACAGGAAAGATTAGCCTCTAGGATGGAACCCAGGTAGGTAATTTCATCTTTCCTTGTGATAATATTGTCACCCACTGTAACCGAGAAGCTGTCGGTCTTGCTGAGTTTGTTATTTAAACCGAAGAGAATGGACTTTGTTTTGCCCATGTGTAATGATAGTTTGTTGTCGGCGAGCCATATGCAGATTTTGCCTAGTTCCGAGCTGCCAATTGTGTTAGTATGAACGACCAGCCAAGCTGATAGCAATGCAGAGAGCTGGGCTCGAACCCAGCGTCTCCTGCATTGGTGGCGAGCGCCTTGCCCACTACACCACCTAGCCGCTCCATTCAGCACCTTCTTGAGATCAAGGGTACTAAAGATCTAAGCAAATGAATAAAGGGCAGATGATTTACAGTTTTTTTTTGTAGATCCATTACTGACTTTTGCCATCTGGACACATGCAATTTGAAATATGAATATAGAATATCAGGCCTTATTATAGTCAAGTCATACATCTATGGATCGGGCCAAATCTCCTCTTTCCAATGGCAGAGTTATATCTGGATTTAGTATCACCAGGCGCCCGTTACACTTTACAGGGCAGCTGTATTGATCTATTTATGACGTCAAATAAATCTCAGCCCGGTACCGGGCCGGTCGGGCTTAAGGGATTAAAACTGCTTCAACTACCCTCTTTCTGCTAATCATAGGGTAGCTGGTTTTGTTCCTGTACAAGAAGCCAATTTTCTTGCCCTAGCTTACTGGCAAGATTGTCTATATGGCACTTTCATTTAAATTTCTCATCAAGTCAGATATTTGTATTCTGTAACTCTCTCAATGTCAGACACATTCGCAATTAATATATGCACTTTATTTTAAACACAATCTCTAGCCCTAGAGAACATTGTGAATTTGATCTTATTTGCATTCAGTGAAAGCTTAAGACCAATACGCACATCTTGCAGAGCATTAAATGAGAGTTGTGGGTTGTTCATGGCTAATTGTACAGAGTCAGCAATACAATAGTGTCATCTGCATAACGATGAACTTGACATCCACTCAGATATGAGATAATATAATTCATATAAATGTTAAATAAGACAGCACCCAGGATTGAAAAGATAAGATGTATCTTTATTAATCTCCTTGGTGAAATTCATGTGTCATAGCAGCACGGGGGAGGGGGAGGGGAGGTATATGCAGAGTAATATAACTGAAAATATAAGCATAGAAACATAAGAATGAAAGGTGCAGTAGATGTATGGTGAGACATGTATGCTCTATCAATAATAATAATAATAATAATAATAATAATAATAATAATAATAATAATAATAATAATAATAATAATGTAATAATACAGATTCTATCTCAAGTCAACCCCATGTACAAATATATATAGCTAACCTAAGTCTACTTGTACAATGTGCAATACACCATACTGAGTCTTAGTCTACCCTGGTATAAATAAACACAATAAGCAAATGATCAGTAAATGATCCATGCGGGACACCTTTTGTAATGGGTAAGACTCATGGGTAAGGACTCATGGGTAAGGATTCATGGGTAAGGACTCATGGGTAAGGACTCATGGGTAAGAACTGGACTGACAAAGAAATTGCTCTGAAACCAATTACAAGCATTTGCATCAAAACCAACACTGCATAATCTATGTAAAAGTCGAGAATGGCCAACTGTATCAAGTGATCTACAAATAGCAAATAGCAAGGCAGCACAATGTTTTCTTTGGTCCAATTATGTCTCAATGTTTGTGTGTGTATGTGCATTGTGCATGTGTGTATATCATTGTGTGTTTCACGGTCGGTTTGTTTGTTAGCATGTTTTTGTGTGATGTGTGTCACCATCTGTTGCGTTTGTCGCTGTTTGTGTGTGTGGGGGTGTTTGTGTGTGTGTGTGTTTGTGTGTGTGTTGTGTGGTGTTAAAGGTGAGACCAAGGTGACATGCTGCAAAGAGAGAGGGAGGGAGAGAGACTACTGCAGAGAAAGAAAGAGAAGAAACTTAGGAAGGGTGAAAAAGAAAGAGATAATGAAACAGGGAAGGAGAGAGAGGGGATTGTGTATGTACGTACAGTATATGTACTGTATGTACTGTATGTATGTATGTATGTATGTATGTATGTATGTATGTATGTATGTATGTATGTATGTATGTATGTATGTATGTATGTGTGTATGTGTGTGTGTATGTATGAATGTATGTGTGTGTACTCAATCTTTATTTATTTAACAACGTGGTCACTCGTCTGAACGGCTTGCCGGATATTTCGTCTTGTAACTCGAGACCCGAACTACCAATAGGTTGAGTGTGGTGACGATCAAAAGGCGGCAAATTCTACTTTCCAACAATGTACTGGTTGCAGGGCAAAAAATGCAGCCCGGAGCCGGCAGACGAGGGCAAAGTGCCGCGACGTGTACGCGTCCCGCGCACGGGCGTGACGTACCGTACGAGGGCCGTTGAACCTGAAGAGGTTAACCTTTGCAGTAGAAGAGAGTGGTCAAGGCTAGAGTTGTTCACATTGTATTTTGTGTTGTTTTGGATGTATGTACTGTGAATTGTTTGTTGAATTGTGGAGTGGAAACATTTTAAGAACTGTGGTAACCATGATGTTTTGGATGTTTGTCTTGTGAAATGTTTGTTGTGTTGAGCTGAACAAATTTAAATAAAAACATTGTGGAGAGAAGAGAGTGGTCAACTGTGTCAAATGTTTTTGACAAATCTACAAAAAGGGCAGCACAATGCTTTCTTTTGTCAAGGTTGGATACTATATCATTTTAAACTAAAGTTGTGGCTGTGATAGTGCTATGTCTTGTTCTAAAACCAGATTCATCATCATTTGATCGTCCTCAGACGGGTTCGCCAGCAGAGATTCCAATCAACCCGATCCTCCATACATCCGGCCAATTCCGTAGAGCTCCCCACTCCTGCGTCCTTCCTCAGTACGTCCACGTATGTTGGCGTGGGTCTTCTTGGTTGGCGCCCGTGTGTTGGCTCCCAGAGCACTAGCTTGCTAGCTGGAAGTTCCTGGTGTCGGGGGCAGTGACCTGCACGTTTCATCCTCCTGGATGCCACCTTGTCGCTCAGCCTTGGTAGCCCCCCTGTACAGATGCTTGTTGGTTACATGCTTGCTATGGTCGATGTTCAGTACCACACACAGCATTCTCGTATAGCATCTGTCCAGATACTTCTGCAGGGTGGGATTCAGGGTCAGGGATTGATGTGGGCTTAATACACAGTAATCTGATAGAAAAGCTTTGAGTTGATGTTTACCAGTGATTCCAGGATTTTTGCTTGACAGGATAGCTTGGATATTGGTCGGTAGTTATTTAGATTACTTCTATCTCTACTTTTATGCAATGGAAGAACATAAGCTATTTTCCAGATACTATGAACTATACATGATGACAACAAAATATTAAATATATGTGTTATTTGTTCCTTAACCGTTTCGTGGCCAACCACGTATATATACGTAATTGGGCCCCATCCTTAACACTTTGATTGCCCAAGCTTAATTCATTTTTACCTCCTTGAATGCCCAGGGCCACTTCAATGTTAACGTTAATATCGTCTAATCTATGTTTTAAATTATGTGTCTAATCTGCCCGTCGCTTATCAAAGACTCATTTTCCAGTCAACATTGTCGTAGCAGATTGTTTTTTTATCGCTTCATTTCCGTTTTCTAGCATTTTGAAAATCACTTGTTTTCACGGAAAAAATAACACATTCCATGATAATCGCCTTTTACTGGAATATTCTAGAACGTTGTCATTGTTCGGCCTATTTATGAATCGTTTTCAAATAAACGCTAGATTATCGATTCTCCTAGTTACTGACCGCTCGCACAGCCAAACAGCAATATCACATAATCACAGCTTATATCTCTGTGAAAACGAGTCTGATTATCCTAATACTGGTAACATAGATTCCTTACCGGAGATCAGATGGTATCCAAATGGATTATTCCAATTCCTGATCGCCATTCGAAAAAATCGATCTTTTTATTGATCCACCGAGTATAGTGTAAAAACACATAATCCCCGCTGCTCTGAAACTCCAGTGTGAAACTGGTCGACGGCGGTTGCATGAGTGAGAAGTAAAACGTGGATTAAGTTTTTTTTTTTTTCATTCATTTTCATTGAGTTCAATCCAAAAGGGTGAATTACCATCTGGGAGACGATAGGGGGCGCTTTTTTCACATCTGAGCGCCTGGAGTGGGTGATTTTCCAACGGTAGACTTGGTTGATGAAATATGATTTCAGATCGCTAATAAAAAAAAACTAGCTTTGCAGGAATTACCCCAGACCATTGCGCTATATAGTTCATATTCACAACGCTATAAAATGGGAACGTATTGATGAAATTTTTTTTCTTTATGGCATATTGAAGGGAAGGTTTATACTGTCAATTCACAATGGACACATAGCAATAATATAAAATATAGATTTAGCTCTACAAACAACCTCACGCAAAGTGAAAACTTAATGTAATGAAAAACTGGCCTCATAGAGTGGGATTAGACCGGCCCCAATGGCCCTGAATGTGTTAATTAACTCATTGGGGGCCAACAGCAGAGGGCGCTGATGGCCCGTCAGCGCCAATGCTTCATCCAATGTAGGGATAGCTTTACTTGCGAGTGCTCAAAATATATGAAATATTATAGCTATTGATCTAATGAACACGTTGATTGTCAGTGAGTTGCTTCCAGTTAACATGCACGAAACAGATAATTTTTTCATACATACATTTCCGTTTTATACCGTGGTGAATATGAATATATTTCTAGAGCGTTCTGTCTAATCTCAATAAACTCCAGCAAATCGAGCTTCAATGTATTTCCTTAGAAATCGTGCCATTTGTCGCTTGATTTATGAATTGTTTTCAAATAAATGCTAGATTATCGATATTATATGTGTCATCATGCACGAACAGAAGCGGGGTCTGAAAAATTGCTTCTCCGTACTTTGGTTGGCGCGAACCGCACACACACACACACACACACACACGCGTGTGCTCCGATGGCGGTGAAAGAAACATCTGATCAACCCAAGATTAGTAACATAGAGTCCTTACCTCACATATGATGTCCTGCAAAAAGATTAATCCAATTCCTGATCGCCATTCCAAATATTGATTGCGTTTATTGATCCAACGTTATATGTCCAAAACACATAATCCACGCTGCTCCGAGTGTCCCCAGTCCATGTGTTATAAACGTTACTCTTGCCAGAGAAGAAAAACCTGGACCGGACTTCTTAGATCGATGCACAGCCCCAGCCAGAGGGACTCCAATGACGTGCAATCCCGGCCGGGAGGCGTAGGCGGCAGTATTTGCCCTTTGCGAGCTCAGACCCATTCCTAATGATAACATCAGGCTGGATGGATGAAAAATGAATGGATATAGCTAATAAAATAAATAAGGATTAAAACCCAAGATTTCTCTGGTTTGGCGCCCAGCGCATGGCGAGTTAACCCGAGATATCTCGGGTCTGGCCCCGAATGTGTTAATGGAGCAGCTAACTTATGATGATGAAACGGATCCAGCTTATATCCTCCCCAGTTGATTTCCTGGTATCACTGGTCTGTAATACTTCAATAACAACACTGGGAGATAAAGGCTGCAAGGAGACTTGAGAGACATGCCTCACAGCATGTACCAGCTCACGATCATATATGAAATATGATATTTCATTTAAATATGAATTGAAAATGGGGGACCCTGATGGAAACAAGACAAACGTCTTTCTCAGGTCTGCATCCCCTTAACAATTGTATGTATTGAGCCGTACTGTATTGTACCCATTCTGCAATCTGTTAAATAAAGTTTTCATTCATTCATCACCAAGAGGAGGCTCTACATCAGGGGTCAGCATTGCAACCTTTTTGACATGGAGTGCCTGTTTGAAATATAGTTGTAACTAGTGTGCCTCAACAATATCCCATGCATCGTAATTTTTTTCTTCTCATAATCAGGTCTTTTGAATGATAATTTTTACATTATTACATCATTATTGTTATTGTTATTATTAACAATATTATTATGATGGTTGTATCAACCCTAAATCTGAGTTGGGGGGGGGGGGGGGGGGGGTGCAATGCAGACAAACAGCTGCATACAGTGCGACCATTTCACTCACATTTGCCTATTCATTTTTGGACACATCACACACCATCGGTGTGTGTACTGTACGTGTGCTGTCATAGCTCCACCTACAGGCCTAATGGAGAACACCAGGAGAACACCAGTATGTGAATGGAGGGTGAATGTGAGGTATATCGTGTAAATAGTACGTTTTGATTGATCGCAAGACTACACTGTAAAAAATATATATAATAATAAGTTACACGAACTTAAAAATATTGAGTTCAGTTACTGTGCATTAAGGTTTTCAGTTTTCAATCCATAATAAGTTAACAAAATAAGTACACAACCACATTATTTCAACCTAATAAAACTATGTTTATTGTTATTGTTTTAAGAACACAAGTTGACTTGGTAATACTCACATTTTGAGTAAAAATTATTTGCTTTTAATCAACACATTTTATTATTTATTTTTCTATTTCATTGAACATTGCACATGTTAATCCCACTGGTCACAATGGTGACCGTAATAATGTTTTTGTTATAAGGCTCTGCAAATGTTACTGAATGATGTAGCAATGTATTTCCAGCTAAATTGAAATAATAAACAAATAAAGGGTCTCAATTAAATATGTGGTAGTAAAAAGAACCTGTGGGAGGATTTCAACAAGATAAATGCGACAACAGTGCAAAATATTTCACTATAATATTTCAAAGCAAAACATTTAATAAAATAAAATAAATAAAATTATAATATTTTTAATTTTTTTTAATGCTGCCCCCTGTGCCTATGAAAATGCCCCCGCGTGCCTATGCAGGCACGCGTGCCTAGGGTTGCCTACCCCTGCTCTACATAATCATTATCAAATAAATGATCGGCTTCAACAAGGTGCCTATTAAAGGCCAGACAAATCTATTTTTGCTCAGATATTAAACAATTACATGTGTAGGTAAATAATTGGTAGTAGACTTGCTCTTGTTTGAGCAAAACACACTGTTAAACAAACACACACCTAAATATATGTCCATGTATGTATGTGTCTGTGTTTGTATATGTAACGGTTGTGAGGGAGTTTCACACCAAGGACAACAGCACAGACCGCTATACCAATAGAGTGAATTCACTGCTTTGCAACGTGTCTATGGGACTGAAGGAAGGAGGGAAGATGGAGAGAGAGTGGTAGAAAGAGGTTATATAGATGAGAGAGAGAGAGAGAGAGAGAGAGAGAGAGAGAGAGAGAGAGAGAGAGAGAGAGAGAGAGAGAGAGCGCAAACCAGAGATGGGAGGAGAGAGGAGAGGCAGAAAAGGAGAGATGGGAGGAGAGAGGAGAGGCAGAAAAGGAGAGATGAGAGAGAGGGAAGGAGGAAAGGGTTAGGGGATTGAGGGGGAGTCTGTGTAGGAGGGTCTATGTGGGAGGGTCTGTGTGGGGGGGTCTGTGTGGGAGGGTCTGTGTGGGAGGGTATGTGTGTGGGGGGGGGTCTGTGTGGGAGGGTTATGTGAGAGAGGTGGGGAAATTACTGAAACCCTGACAGGCTGATGGAGAGATAGAGAGAAAGTGCGAGAGAGGACTCTGGGAATGAACAAACCTGTGGGTTGAGAGAGAGAGAGAGGGGAGGCTTGGGAAATTATGGAAATTCTGAGACTTTTGGAACAAGGAGCACAGAGGGAGACTGGGGGCAAAGAGAGGGAGGAAGAGAGTAAGTGAGAGAGGTAAATTGCTCTTATTCACTCTTGCTGCAGTGCATTTGGTCACTTTAATCAAAGGGCAACAGTGCCCCCATATGGTATGAAATGGAATTGCAGGGTAAGTGATTATCAGTCCAGAACGGCGGCGTATGATATGGTTAAAAAGCCAGATCCGTAGTCCAAGTGTAAACAATAAGGAAAGAACCTACCAACAAAAACAGAATGTAAGAAGGAGGAGACATGTTCACTCTCTAGTTGATTGACTGAACTCACAAGATAACATTAGTTTTTAATATTTCTGCACCTTGTGGCTGTAAAAGGTTTGTTGAACACTGGGATTAATAACAGACTGATACTATTCTGATTCACAATGTGTTAAGGAAGTTCCAATTTTTTTCTTTTCCATCTCTAATCAAACTCTTCAAAAACAAATGTGAATATACCGTAGGGCCAGGAGGTATCCCGAATAGTAGATTTTATTCTAATGTATTGTCATCATACATCACAAGTACAGTATAACGAAAAGAGGTTGTCAACAACAAAGGTGTCAAAGGTAACAATAAAGTGCAATAGCAATGTACAATGTACAAGTGATTAAACTGGAGTATATATAAATTAATAATACTGAGTAATAATGCGAATCTGATGTATGTGTAGTGTAGGTATAAAAACATTACAGTAGTAAGCCATACTGGCCAGTGGTATACAGTAACTAGGTATGGGATCGGGCGGTCGTGTGGCGTAGCAGAGATTGCGCTCGTCACCAATGCAAGAGTCAGCATTGCCTGCGGCTTGGGCCGATCGTCATACTAACTCGTTTGGCTGAGTTAGCGGGAGGGAAGTCGTGGGTGGTAATCTGGCGTTGTGGACAGCGACACCTACAGGTCAGGTCTGGGCGCCTGCTCAGCGAAAGGCAGGAAGTGGTGAAGGCAGCGTGACCTCCCACGCGTTACACACCAATGAGAGTCGTCGCTGCCAGGTGAAAAGAGAGCCGCTGGCTGTCTCCGCATGTGTCGGAGGAAGCATGTGGTAGACTTCAGGGTTCCCTTGTACCGACCAGTAGGGGGAACATGCACACAACGACCAGGTAGGGGAGGGGGGGAATTGGCATAACGACTAAATTGGGATGGGAGGAAAAGCATAGAAAATCAGGCGGAGAAAAAGAGGATTAAAAAAAAGAGTAGGTACGGGATATATACAGGTATGTAAACAGGAATAAATGCAGGTATATTCAGACAATAAATTCATATACAGTAAATACAATATATATATACACAGTACCAGTTAAAAGTTTGGACACACCTTCTCATTCAGTTCAATGAAAAAGTGTGTCCAAACCTTTGACTGGTACTGTGACACAGTGGCGAATCCTCATGGAAGCCAACGGAAGCCAGGCCTCCCTATAAAAATATGAATTAATATCAAATATGAAATATGAAAGAAAAAAAAATTATATATAGTTTACAATAATAATAAAAAATCATTATTTTTCATCTGTGTTATATATATATTTTTTTTAAATGTCTCCCTCTTCTCCTTCTCACTCTCTCTAACACACTGTCAGACTCACTGCAGCAGAGTAGACTGGAGAGGAGGCAGGGGGGAGGTGTCTTTCTCCAGCCTCCCCATGTATGTGGACTCCAAAACCTATACTAGCCAATCAGATTCGAGCTGACTAAAGCCCTACCCACACCTTAAAACGGGCCTGTCAGCAGACTAAGTAGTCTGGCCTCCCCTCTGCACATTTGAAAATTTTATTAACCCGTGACTGCTCCCACGGGCCGAATATTGCCCCGATCCTCGCGAGATTAAATCCACGGGTACCTCTCGGCTCGCGACCCTGAAAATGTCGCGTGATTTTAAAAACGCTGTATTAAGTGAGCCTATTATGGGCTCCACGCAAGCTTTCTATCGTGGGAACATCTGGGCGTCCCGCAACCTTTACCCATTCACATGTAGCCCCGAAAATGCTTAGAAAAGGAAAGCCGAAAGCGTGGAATAAACTTGCAGAAACGGAAAAGTGTCCCACGGGCGCGCCGTGATTCCGATCCGCGTGAAAATATTCACGGCCATAGAGGAGACCGTGGGACACCTTTTTGAAACCGAATATGTGTCTCGATTTTGCTCCGACGCGGCGCGCAAAATCGTGCAAGGAAAAATCGGACCAAAAATGAACCAATGCTCTAGCAGTATTAATGACCCTGATGTAAACAAGACATATAAAATGGTGTGTATTGAGCCGTACTGTATTGTACCCATTCTGCAATCTGTTAAATAAATAAAAAGAAAGTTTGACTGGCCGCCGAGCCATACTGTAGTGTACATGGTGACTGCTTGACTTAAAAAATAAAAAAAAATAAAAAAATTAATAAAAACATTCATAATTTTTTTTTGGCATCCCCTGTTATTTTACCCATGCGACGCCACTGCTGTGACAATATACTTTCTATACAGAAAGTACAGGCGTAGGGCTGTTAGACGTTGTTTCAGTTGTCTTTTAAAGCTTGCTTTAGTTTGTGCTTCAGCAATCTGTTCTGGAAGTGAATTCCATGCAACCAAGGCTCGATACAGCACTGTGCGTTGCATTGATTGTGTTCTAGCTTTAGGAACTGTATAGCGACCTCTGGTGGCATGTCTCGTGTGGTATGCATGTATGTTAGAGCCGAGTGTTAGTAGATTATATAAACAATTAGGATATTTCAATACATTAATATTTCTAACAAAAAGGAGTGATGCTTTCAGCCTCTCCGTGACTTTCATCCAGGAGAGCTTGACATGCATATTGTTTACACTAGACCTAGAGAGCCCACCGCATAACCAGCCAAAAGCCCTACTCCGCTCTGAGGACTTTTATTGTGAAATGCCTGAACTACAAAGACACAGAAAGCATCCTCAGAGCCACCAGAGTGAAGAAAGAGGTCTTGTATGAAAACAATAAAATAAGGTTTCTCCCGGACCTGTCAGCAGAGGTTTACAAACAACAAAGACATTATGACGACGTGAAGAGGAAGCTGTGGGACAGAAGAATCTTCAAACACTGGATCATCTCCCCCGCCAGGCTGCTGCTGACCAACGGAGAGCACACAGCTGTTCTCGACACACCGGCGGACGTGGACAAACACCTCAGGGAGCTGGGGGACCGGAGCCTGGAGAGTAGGAGGAGAAAACCTCTGTGGAGCTGCTTACTGATACAAGGTTGAAGTTATTATGACACGGTACAATTAGTTTATGAACAGTATATATGCTTACAGGGGTGTGCACAGACTATTTGGGGGCAGGGGCTCATGGGGGGGGGGGGGTTCTAAGGTCTATTTTCTTCGTCGATAGTAGTATACATTTCCGTCTTCAAAAATATATATCGGCAAAAATACAGCGCTAGGCCGACAGACGAGGGCAAAGTGTGCGTGTGTTCCGAAAGGTTAAAAGGTTAAGGGTTGCCCGTGTGTTCAAATGTTCAGGTTTGGGTTAGGGAAATCTCTTTCTGTGTAATATGGTACCAACTTTATTTTTTTTATTTGAATGCCTTACCATCTGACTCTTTACAACAATTTCAGTAACACAGAATAAATCATAAAAAGGGGAGGATAACACTATATACAAATGACAAATGTAATGAACAATGGCAGATATCTTAGTTGAATGTATTTCATGGAACTGCAGAGGCCTTCGAAAGCGTACTAAAGTAAAGCAGGTCATGAACAGGATAAAACAGCTAAAAGCCAAGATAGTGTTTTTACAGGAATCACACTTATTAGCGAGCGAGACACCTAAAATACAACGGAGGTGGCCAAGGCAGGTTCTTTCAACGTCCTATTCTACTAATGCTAGAGGTGTAATGACATTAATACACACGTCTATTCCATTCCAAATTGAAGGGGTAATTAGGGATCCTAATGGTAGATTCTTAATTATACATGGTTGTCTTCTCTCTGTGCATCTTAATTTAATGAATGTATACAGACCGAATAATGATGATGTTAATTGTTACAACTATTTATTTTTGAAAATCTCAACATTGCCAGGCAAGTATATTATCGCTGGGGACTTTAACTGCACTCCAAGGTGAGATAGACATTTAGGAGTGGATAACACCTACTAAATGCAGGAAAAACATTACACTATTTTATAACTGAACTTATTGGATATACAGTATGGAGGCACCAAACAAAGAATTTTCATACAAAAGTATAATAAATGACAAATTACTTTGGGTATGCAATCGTCCAATTATTATTATTATTATTTTTTTAATAGCCCCATTTTTCCCCGATCCTTAGCTCGGACTTGAGCATCGTTTGTTCCTACCACGCCAACGCTCTAAGAGATATGAATAAGTGGCAGTGTTTGCAGGGCTAGATCTATATTCTATATTATAGCTATGAATACAATACTATGGCCCATTTGACATCAACAATCTATCGTTCAATATGTGAAAAAGAATAAATTTTTCATCCATACGTTCGCGTGTTATACCGTGGTGAATATAAGTATAGTTTTAGAGTGATCCTGTCTAATCCCAGAAAGCGACGATATGCAGCAATACGTGAATTTCACTAAAAGCGCTGGCGTTTCTCGCCTGGACACGCTACTATTCCCAAATCAAATGTATATAATAGGTATTATGTTTCATCATGAATGCATAAAATGGGGGGGGGGGGGGGGGGGTAGTTTTTTTATGCTTTGATCGTCATTAACGATCATGGTTCATGGTTGGATCAAAGCAGGATTGATATAATTTAGTCCTTACCTTCACTAGGAGGTACCCCAAAAAGAATATTCCAATTGTCTGATCACGAGTCCCAGTATTGGTGTCCATCGTGTCGCCAACATAATCCACCACAACAGATGCATCAGGGGCATTTGACGCTTCTCAATGTGATCGGGATAACCACTCCACTCGCCTGACAAAGAAAACTGCGCCCGGAGACATTTGAACGTTACACAGGCCAAGATATAAGGTTTCAAAGGGTGCTCGATACTGCCACCTGGGAGATGCAGCCGGTATTGCACTTTGGAAATCTCAGGATGATTCCCCATCTTAACCCAGAGTCCATGTGCCTGTAATGAATAGAAATATCGAATAAAAGAAATAACGATGAAAACCCGACTATACGGTGAACGGTCGGCGAGATAACCCGACTATCATCGGGTCTGGCGCTGATTGAGTTAAGAGGTTAACTGTTCATGCCAATTGCCGAAAAAGGGGAGTGGCCTAAAACACAATAATACATAACTTCTAAACAGATTCACGTAACATGGCCAAACTTTGTGGAAAGCTTGATCAGGCAATGATACACACACACATAGTAACGCCCCCTTATGTGTATCTATGAGTTCATGCATAGTATTCTTAGTATCTTAGTGGACGCATAGTATGGGGAAATAATAAATAAATGGAAAAATAAATACATTTTATTTCTGTATTATTTTACATTTATTTTTAAATGTATGCATGTATTTATTCATGTTTTAATAAATGTATTTATTTTTATATTTCTACTTGTATTTATTTCTGTTTTTAACATTTTAACATTTATTTATATATCGATTTTCACATTCCTTCATTTCCACATTTCTGTATTTATTGATTTCTATATGTCTGTCCTGTATGTTAATTAGCGTCTTAACAGCCATTGGTTAGTTAATCTACATGAGATTGTACTTGTCTCCCCACTACTTGCCAATGAGCAGCCTTCAGGAAATGTCCCCCCATTGTCCCGCCAGTTGCTATGAGCTTGAACAAAACGTAGATATAGTACCAAACTACGTTTTATATGGTTCTAGTTATTTTTTGGGATTAGCAACATAACGTTAGCTAGATAACTCCCAAACGGCCCCAGACAATATTATCACAGATTCTAAATGAACAGTCCCACCTCTGTATTAACTATACCCCTGATTATACAGTATACATTTTCGTTTGCACGCTCTGACGGACTCAATTAGCAGCTTACATGGACACAGAGGTTGACCTTTGGGTTTTCAACAACTTGGAGGAAGTACTGTAGCTCGTCGCCTGAACATGTCCCTACACCAGACAAATGTGTGTCTCTCTGTGACATTGCAAGGCTTTTCGGGGGTTGGTGAAAGAACAATTCAGGTATGGTCTGTAAATTAATTTTGTATGCCGAACTTGTGGAAGAGATGGCCAAGGCTGGGTTTACTAGAACGTCAGACCAAATAATTAATCAACTCAAAAAAAGAGAATCAATACAATCAGCCATGTTGTCACTGTTGTGTTAATCCTTGTGCATTGGATTGTGCATAAACCTATTGTTAGGTTTTAGTGAGTTTTTCCTTACCTTCGCGTGGGGTATGTCTGGGAGTGCTTGCATTCTTTCATTTATTTGCATTCATCTAAAAAATGTTTGGACCCTATGGTGTTCTTGTTCTGTTCTTGACTTATTGTTATGTTGTCTTCTTGACTTGTTTAAAGAAGACCTGTACGGCCCATGGGGACATTAACGTGTGTTGTCGGGCCCTATAAATAAATTTGATTTGATTTGATTTGATTCATTGAGCATTGAGCAATGCCCTCCACTAGGGTGACCAGATGCAAAAAGTCCAAAAGTGGGACAACAGTAAGATTTTGGTGGGACAAAGTGGGACAACAGTAAGATTTTGGTGGGACAAAGTGGGACAGATAGATAATGTAAATTTTTTTATTAGAATAACTGAGTCTGGCAAAATGACAGGAGCTAGTTTCATACCACAGTCGGCTGACCTGTATGAATGGGAGTGTTGTACTGTGTGATAGACACTTGTTATCTCAGCTGCAGTGACCTTGTCCGTCTGGCTATCATTGTTTGGTTTAAAAAGAAACGTATCCATAGATCTGGATGTTTCTTTTTGGTGAACCACTTTCAAGTGAGACTCACGTCCACTGTGGCGCTTCAAGTCGTATTCTCCTCCATGCGCAATTGAAAACGAACTATGACACAAAACACAGAAAGCCTGCTGCGGATTGCCTGCCATCTGCCTCACCCAGTCATGTGTCGTTTGCCAGTCTTGGTTGTAACTGCAGGTCCGTTTCTTTTTACTGCTTTCCATCTTGAACTAGTTCGCTTGTAATGTTGTTGTGTTTTTTTTGACCAATCAGATTTGTGATATGAGGTAGCGTCACAAGTTCAACTCTCATGAGCAGAGCAGTGCGCTAAATTACTATAACCAATCAGATCTGCGATATGAGGTAGCGTCTCGACTCAGTCACGTCACAAGCAGGCAAGCAGCGCGCTAAAGTACTATAACCAATCAGAGCAATGTGTGTGGACAAGAGGCGGGTTGCTACGTTTACTGTCTGTAGGGAGGGGCTTTTAGACACATGTTTTTTTTTGGCTTCGAAAAGAGGGACATCCTCTTAATATGAGGGACGCGGGACATTTGGTCAAATGGTGGGACAGTACAACCAAAAGGGGGACACCTGGTCACCCTACCCTCCACTGATGACGGAGGTCCTGCTTAAACTGGTGTGAATGTGGGCTGGTTTGCCAGAAAGCACCATGGTTCTGAGACTCCAGAACGAAACCAGAACCAGAATTGTGTCTGTCTGAAAGCGGTGTCTGTGTTCTGTCTCTCGCCCTCCTCCCTCACTCTCCCTCTCATGTTCCCCTGTTCGTTTAGTCATTCATATTTTTCATCGATTATGTTTCTCTTATCTTGGTCTAGTCTTCTTGTATTATGTTCTCTGTTTAGTATTAGTCTTGTTTTGCCCCAGTGTCTTGTATTTTGTACTTTTGTTTGTAATTCGATATCAATGATCGATCCAGTATTGCATACAAAGCATACAAAATATATATATATACAATGCAATAAAACATTCAACAAGATATATCTCCACAAATCTTTGTTATTTTACTTCAAGTTATTTGACTGGATACCATGGATCAAGTTCAATATTGGTGAAAACCTTTCATCATACTCAAACTCTGCACATTTGCAGCTTAAAAACGGGCCTGTCAGCAGACTAAGTAGTCTGGCCTCCCCTCTGCACATTTGAAAATTTTATTAACCCGTGACTGCTCCCACGGGCCGAATATTGCCCCGATCCTCGCGAGATTAAATCCACGGGTACCTCTCGGCTCGCGACCCTGAAAATGTTGCGTGATTTTAAAAACGCTGTATTAAGTGAGCCTATTATGGGCTCCACGCAAGCTTTCTATCGTGGGAACATCTGGGCGTCCCGCAACCTTTACTCATTCACATGTAGCCCCGAAAATGCTTAGAAAAGGAAAGCCGAAAGCGTGGAATAAACTCGCAGAAACGGAAAAGTGTCCCACGGGCGCGCCTTGATTCCGATCCGCGTGAAAATATTCACGGCCATAGAGGAGACCGTGGGACACCTTTTTGAAACCGAATATGTGTCTCGATTTTGCTCCGACGCGGCGCGCAAAATCGTGCAAGGAAAAATCGGACCAAAAATGAACCAATGCTCCAGCAGTATTAATGACCCTGATGTAAACAAGACAAACGTCTTTCTCTGGTCTGCATCCCCTTATAAAATGGTGTGTATTGAGCCGTACTGTATTGTACCCATTCTGCAATCTGTTAAATAAATAAAAAGAAAGTTTGACTGGCCGCCGAGCCATACTGTAGTGTACATGGTGACTGCTTGACTTAAAAAATAAAAAAAAATAAAAAAATTAATAAAAACATTAATAATTTTTTTTGGCATCCCCTGTTATTTTACCCACGCAACGCCACTGCTGTGACAATATACTTTCTATACAGAAAGTACAGGCGTAGGGCTGTTAGACGTTGTTTCAGTTGTCTTTTAAAGCTTGCTTTAGTTTGTGCTTCAGCAATCTGTTCTGGAAGTGAATTCCATGCAACCATGGCTCGATACAGCACTGTGCGTTGCATTGATTGTGTTCTAGCTTTAGGAACTGTATAGCGACCTCTGGTGGCATGTCTCGTGTGGTATGCATGTATGTTAGAGCCGAGTGTTAGTAGATTATATAAACAATTAGGATATTTCAATACATTAATATTTCTAACAAAAAGGAGTGATGCTTTCAGCCTCTCCGTGACTTTCATCCAGGAGAGCTTGACATGCATATTGTTTACACTAGACCTAGAGAGCCCACCGCATAACCAGCCAAAAGCCCTACTCCGCTCTGAGGACTTTTATTGTGAAATGCCTGAACTACAAAGACACAGAAAGCATCCTCAGAGCCACCAGAGTGAAGAAAGAGGTCTTGTATGAAAACAATAAAATAAGGTTTCTCCCGGACCTGTCAGCAGAGGTTTACAAACAACAAAGACATTATGACGACGTGAAGAGGAAGCTGTGGGAAAGAAGAATCTTCAAACACTGGATCATCTCCCCCGCCAGGCTGCTGCTGACCAACGGAGAGCACACAGCTGTTCTCGACACACCGGCGGACGTGGACAAACACCTCAGGGAGCTGGGGGACCGGAGCCTGGAGAGTAGGAGGAGAAAACCTCTGTGGAGCTGCTTACTGATACAAGGTTGAAGTTATTATGACACGGTACAATTAGTTTATGAACAGTATATATGCTTACAGGGGTGTGCACAGACTATTTGGGGGCAGGGGCTCATGGGGGGGGGGGGTTCTAAGGTCTATTTTCTTCGTCGATAGTAGTATACATTTCCGTCTTCAAAAATATATATCGGCAAAAATACAGCGCTAGGCCGACAGATGAGGGCAAAGTGTGCGTGTGTTCCGAAAGGTTAAAAGGTTAAGGGTTGCCCGTGTGTTCAAATGTTCAGGTTTGGGTTAGGGAAATCTCTTTCTGTGTAATATGGTACCAACTTTATTTTTTTCATTTGAATGCCTTACCATCTGACTCTTTACAACAATTTCAGTAACACAGAATAAATCATAAAAAGGGGAGGATAACACTATGTACAAATGACAAATGTAATGAACAATGGCAGATATCTTAGTTGAATGTATTTCATAGAACTGCAGAGGCCTTCGAAAGCGTACTAAAGTAAAGCAGGTCATGAACAGGATAAAACAGCTAAAAGCCAAGATAGTGTTTTTACAGGAATCACACTTATTAGCGAGCGAGACACCTAAAATACAACGGAGGTGGCCAAGGCAGGTTCTTTCAACGTCCTATTCTACTAATGCTAGAGGTGTAATGACATTAATACACACGTCTATTCCATTCCAAATTGAAGGGGTAATTAGGGATCCTAATGGTAGATTCTTAATTATACATGGTTGTCTTCTCTCTGTGCATCTTAATTTAATGAATGTATACGGACCGAATAATGATGATGTTAATTGTTACAACTATTTATTTTTGAAAATCTCAACATTGCCAGGCAAGTATATTATCGCTGGGGACTTTAACTGCACTCCAAGGTGAGATAGACATTTAGGAGTGGATAACACCTACTAAATGCAGGAAAAACATTACACTATTTTATAACTGAACTTATTGGATATACAGTATGGAGGCACCAAACAAAGAATTTTCATACAAAAGTATAATAAATGACAAATTACTTTGGGTATGCAATCGTCCAATTATTATTATAATTTTTTTAATAGCCCCATTTTTTCCCGATCCTTAGCTCGGACTTGAGCATAGTTTGTTCCTACCACGCCAACGCTCTAAGATATATGAATAAGTGGCAGTGTTTGCAGGGCTAGATCTATATTCTATATTATAGCTATGAATACAATACTATGGCCCATTTGACATCAACAATCTATCGTTCAATATGTGAAAAAGAATAAATTTTTCATCCATACGTTCGCGTGTTATACCGTGGTGAATATAAGTATAGTTTTAGAGTGATCCTGTCTAATCCCAGAAAGCGACGATATGCAGCAATACGTGAATTTCACTAAAAGCGCTGGCGTTTCTCGCCTGGACACGCTACTATTCCCAAATCAAATGTATATAATAGGTATTATGTTTCATCATGAATGCATAAAATGGGGGGGGGGGGGGTAGTTTTTTTATGCTTTGATCGTCATTAACGATCATGGTTCATGGTTGGATCAAAGCAGGATTGATATAATTTAGTCCTTACCTTCACTAGGAGGTACCCCAAAAAGAATATTCCAATTGTCTGATCACAAGTCCCAGTATTGGTGTCCATCGTGTCGCCAACATAATCCACCACAACAGATGCATCAGGGGCATTTGACGCTTCTCAATGTAATCGGGATAACCACTCCACTCGCCTGACAAAGAAAACTGCGCCCGGAGACATTTGAACGTTACACAGGCCAAGATATAAGGTTTCAAAGGGTGCTCGATACTGCCAACTGGGAGATGCAGCCGGTATTGCACTTTGGAAATCTCAGGATGATTCCCCATCTTAACCCAGAGTCCATGTGCCTGTAATGAATAGAAATATCGAATAAAAGAAATAACGATGAAAACCCGACTATACGGTGAACGGTCGGCGAGATAACCCGACTATCCTCGGGTCTGGCGCTGATTGAGTTAAGAGGTTAACTGTTCATGCCAATTGCCGAAAAAGGGGAGTGGCCTAAAACACAATAATACATAACTTCTAAACAGATTCACGTAACATGGCCAAACTTTGTGGAAAGCTTGATCAGGCAATGATACACACACACACACACACATAGTAACGCCCCCGTATGTGTATCTATGAGTTCATGCATAGTATTCTTAGTATCTTAGTGGACGCATAGTATGGGGAAATAATAAATAGATGGAAAAATAAATACATTTTATTTCTGTATTCTTTTACATTTATTTTTAAATGTATGCATGTATTTATTCATGTTTTAATAAATGTATTTATTTTTATATTTCTACTTGTATTTATTTCTGTTTTTAACATTTTAACATTTTTACATTTATTTATATATCGATTTTCACATTCTTTCATTTCCACATTTCTGTATTTATTGATTTCTATATGTCTGTCCTGTATGTTAATTAGCGTCTTAACAGCCATTGGTTAGTTAATCTACATGAGATTGTACTTGTCTCCCCACTACTTGCCAATGAGCAGCCTTCAGGAAATGTCCCCCCATTGTCCCGCCAGTTGCTATGAGCTTGAACAAAACGTAGATATAGTACCAAACTACGTTTTATATGGTTCTAGTTATTTTTTGGAATTAGCAACATAACGTTAGCTAGATAACTCCCAAACGGCCCCAGACAATATTATCACAGATTCTAAATGAACAGTCCCACCTCTGTATTAACTATACCCCTGATTATACAGTATACATTTTCGTTTGCACGCTCTGACGGACTCAATTAGCAGCTTACATGGACACAGAGGTTGACCTTTGGGTTTTCAACAACTTGGAGGAAGTACTGTAGCTCGTCGCCTGAACATGTCCCTACACCAGACAAATGTGTGTCTCTCTGTGACATTGCAAGGCTTTTCGGGGGTTGGTGAAAGAACAATTCAGGTATGGTCTGTAAATTAATGTTGTATGCCGAACATGTGGAAGAGATGGCCAAGGCTGGGTTTACTAGAACGTCAGACCAAATAATTAATCAACTCAAAAAAAGAGAATCAATCAATCAGCCATGTTGTCACTGTTGTGTTAATCCTTGTGCATTGAGCATTGAGCAATGCCCTCCACTGATGACGGAGGTCCTGCTTAAACTGGTGTGAATGTGGGCTGGTTTGCCAGAAAGCACCATGGTTCTGAGACTCCAGAACGAAACCAGAACCAGAATTGTGTCTGTCTGAAAGCGGTGTCTGTGTTCTGTCTCTCGCCCTCCTCCCTCACTCTCCCTCTCATGTTCCCCTGTTCGTTTAGTCATTCATATTTTTCATCGATTATGTTTCTCTTATCTTGGTCTAGTCTTCTTGTATTATGTTCTCTGTTTAGTATTAGTCTTGTTTTGCCCCAGTGTCTTGTATTTTGTACTTTTGTTTGTAATTCGATATCAATGATCGATCCAGTATTGATCTCCCGGGATCGTTCCCTGCCCAAAACTCTGCCGGGTGCTTGAACGGGTGGAGTTTTGGCAAGACCAGTAAATGGCTCCACGTTAATCTAAATACAACGATACAGGTGCTTTTCTGAGACAAGAAGCTCAGCGTAGATTAATACCAGTCTGTGTATGCTAGTGTTTGAATTGTATCGTAATCCGTACAGTTTCAGGTGCTTTATTTAGCTAAAACATAGCTAGAATGCAGAGGTATACAGGGGTTGGCAAGTTAGTTCCATTTCAAATAGCTCTGTTGGAACATTCAGTTTGTGATAACATACATTTATTTCACAGGAGAGTATTGAGACTGGTATAAGATATGTCTTGAGCTTTCCGTTTTATAAAAGGAATTTTTTTGTTGTTTTTTCCAAAGCCTTCACAAGTGTACATTCACATCCATGCTACAGGAAAACGACTACATACTGGACCGATTTGTGACATGTTGGTCTCCATGTGTCACATTCATGATAGACAGACTGCAAATAGGGTCTAACATAGGCAAAGTGGCCTTTTAAGCTATTAATTGCAGTCTTTAATTAGTTAAACATATTTAAAGCATACAAAATATATATATATATACAATGCAATAAAACATTCAACAAGATATATCTCCACAAATCTTTGTTATTTTACTACAAGTTATTTGACTGGATACCATGGATCAAGTTCAATATTGGTGAAAACCTTTCATCATACTCAAATCTGCACATTTGCAGCTTAAAAAAACTGACTTGCAGTTAAAATTGCAATTGCAATATCTTGTCAAATTATCACAATTAGATATGTTGTGAATTAAAAGGGCTGTAGAATAGAATAGAATAGAATAGAATAGAATAGAAATACTGTTGTCATCCTGAGGGAATGCTTTCAGCGATTAGCCTCCAGAAGGCCGTTTGTCAAAACACAGTCCTTTGGTTTCCTTCAGTCAGCCAGCTAGTCACAATTGGCCGTTTCCTGCGCAGGGAGAGAGAGAGAGAGAGAGAGAGAGAGAGAGAGAGAGAGAGAGAGAGAGAGATAGAGAGAGAGAGAGAGAGAGAGAGAAGGGAGAGAGAGAGTGAGAGAGATAGAGAAAGAGAGAGAGTGAGAGAGAGAGAAAGATTTTTATTTTTATTTATTTTAACGACACTTAACGACACACATCATTCCAGAATTACAACAAAAAGTATTACACAGTCAACTGTACATAACACTTGTCTTTCTTTCAAGAACACCTACAAACAATTTGACAATACATTTTTAAAAGCACAACAACAACAACAACAACAAAAACAACAAAAGAAAACACTCAAATCAGCTCAGTTGCCAACACCAACTCATCTACCATTACAGAGCACAACACTCCTTTATGTGCCCATATATCAGTGAACTGATCTAGGTTGTTCAATGCTCTATAATAATTAAAATCTATGCTCAGTCTGGCTTTGATAATTTTTCTGAAGAGACATACAGCATCATGATCCAAGACCTGTTCTATCTAATTCCTCCTACTGAGATACACAGCCATCTTTGCTCTCCCTAAAATGAAATTAAAAAGGTGACACTTGCTTTTTTCCTTTCTACAGTATTTAAAACCCAAAATGTACCTCTCTTTCGAGAACACCTCTTCACCGGACTGAAAAAGTCTCTCTAGTAACCCTAGCAGAGGGTCCAGCAGCCTGGAACAGTCCATAAAACAGTGGAACACTGTTTCCCTTTGCGCACAAAAAGGACAGTCATGTGAGACGTTAGGGTTCAATATGGAAATAAAAGAATTGACAGCCACTATGCCATGTAAAACCCTCCACTGCAGATCGCCAATTCTTTTGAATAATGGTGGTTTGTACAGTGCTCGCCACTCTGGTTTCACCTCATCACTGAGACCAAGGTGCGCTCTCCAGGGAGTGTCACCTCTCCCGTTGAGCTTCTCCTTGTGGAGAACCTTCCAGTCTGTACAAACATTTTCCATCAACCATATCAAAAAACACACCAGAAACATCTCCCATTGCTAAAAGAGGCCCTGTGCAATTTTTTTAATCAAGCTGCAGCTTAAACGTAGGAAACATATCCTCATCACTAGGACGAAGAGACCCGTTTTTAAACTCTGTCAACATGCAACGTTCTATCTCGCTGAGCCCCTGCTTCCATTTTCCCAGCATCAAGTTGACCGTCCTGATGGATTTCACCTCCAAAGCGTAAAGCAAGAGCAGCAGCATTGTCCATATTCGCTCCTGTCAATTCCACAACATGGCCCAGTGTGGTGATATTTGACCGGCAGAGCTGCCCGGAAAGTGTCAGACCTGGCCCACCAGCTACGTCTAAACGTACTCCCAGCACAACTGGCTCTTTCAAAAGCCAGAACAGTGATTTTGAGTAATCCAGCGGTCCTTTATCGAACAAACTCCATGTTTTAAAAAGTACACGGTAAAAAACAGGTAGAACATTTAACCGAGCACCGCTAAAATCCATCAAAAACAGAGAATTCGACAGTCCCAGTCCTTCAAGCTGTTGCAGTATGGCACAAGCCACCGGCCTCCACACCAAGTATTTTGGTCCATAAAAAAGTCTCTGAATGAACTGGAGTCGAAAAGTTGCACCCCTACTGCACAGATGCACAAGACCCTGCCCACCCACCTCCTTGGGCAAGTACAAAACACTCTGGGGCACCCAGTGCAACTTGTCCCAGAAAAAAATCTAAAAAACAAGCTTGAAGTTTAGGGAGAAGGGGTCTCATTTCCGAAAAATTTTCAAAGATATATTCTGGAAGACTTATCTTGGAACCACTAAGACATAATCTATGACAAGTACACTCTGAGTCCTGAACGTGCTGGAGATATGTCTTAAGTGGCTGAAACGGTCGCAGAAATGACGCTTGGAGAATGGCATTCTGTCGTAAACTCCAAAGCGCGTTCCCGTTCAGGTCATTTGCATACAAACCACGCCCCCGACAGTCCTTATAAAGCAACTGGTGACGCAGCTGTGTGAAATGGAATGGCGGAAGTGCTTTGATAGCCGCGTGATTACGAAACCTAGCGTCAGTCAGTGCCAATCAGAGAGCGTCTCAGAGAAATGCGGCTAGGTTTCATAATCACGCTTGCGCCCATCAAAACTAGATTAGATTAATGTATTGGCATCATATACAGCTTGCGGTACACACCTGCCGCAGCGCGCGCACACACACACGCGCGCGCAGTACTGTATATGAATGAATGAATGACATATAATATATATAGCCTACGGGCCGGCGGGCGTAATGAATGAACGCAGTATGGCTTATTATTCCATAATTAAGCCTATAGGCTACTGTTCATTCGTAGGCGCACACAAGACTTGTTATGGAATATTAATGCAGTCTATTTCCACCGATAGGCTTTAGTTCTTATTTATTTATCCACTGTCATTTCAGTGTTGGTGTATAGGCTATATAGTGTATTTCAATATAAGTTTAATTGATTAATGATATATTCGAAGGAATGCAGGTTTATAGCTATATCAACCCCCTCCAATGTACAGTAAATGACCAAGTATGGTTTTGTCAATATTCCAATGTACAGTTTTGCTTGTACAGTGTAAGTCTACCACCCCTCCTACCCAACCTCCTCCAACAGTTTCTACGTCAAATGTACTCTCTTTTCTGGACTCTTTTTGTATCACAAACAGTACTGTATTTGCAAATCTGGTATGTCATAAATGTATAGATGTAGCAGTACTGTCTATCTGTGTCGTGTGTGTCATATATGTTATGATGAATTGAAAATGGGGGACCCTGATGTAAACAAGACGAAATTCTTTCTCTGGTCTGCATCCCCTTATGTAATTGAGCTGTACTGTACTGTACCCATTCTGCAATCTGTTAATAAAGTTTTCAATCAATCAATCAAACAAAGGTCTGTCCCATTGTATACCAATCAATGGGATACATTGCATGTTGACCTGCATTCTTTCAAATGTATATAATTAATCATTAAAACAGATGTGTAACAAATAAGAAATGCAAATTCCACAGAAGGCATTAAATTATTATTATTTTCAATCATTTCACAATAATTGCATAATTGTGTTTGAATATCTGAGTAATTAAAGTAATTATACATTTGTCCAAAATAGCTGGTTCAGATATGGTTAATCCAGCTGCCCTGTGATCAGATGAATCCATATTATTTATTTTTCCGACATCAAATGCGTAATTTCTTATCGTACAAATATTGTCATATTTATTTTAATTATGATCAAGTAATTAATTCCAAGGAGGCCTGTAGCGTTAACATGAAGGAATCACTATAAGAACACAGTCTGTCAAGTTATAATAGAATTTTAAATTAGTCAATCAATCATGAGATTTGATCGTGGGCTGAGAGCATATTTAAGTGTGCTCCTCAGCACTCTTAGATCTGCTCTCAAATAAGATCTCAGGAAAATTTGAGGACTCCCACTCCCAGCCCTAATATGTCTTAAATAGGCCGAAATCTGGCTAAGACTAAATATTTTGTCGTAACTTCGTTCGAGAATGAGACCCAAGGTCTATTGGGGGATCAACACACATCAGACGATGCCACAGTTTAGAAGACACTAGGTTATTGATTACCAGAACACGGCCCCTATACGACATGTTTGGTACAATCCACTTCCATTTCTTTAAACGGCCTTGAGCTATTTCCAGTACGTTTTCCCAGTTTTTCCTTTTAAAAGTCTCATCCCCTAAAAACACTCCCAGATATTTGAAACCTCCCTTTTTCCAATGCAGGCCCCCTGGTAAAGTGAGTCTGCTGCACAACGTACCCACCATGAGTGCTTCGCTCTTCCCCCAATTGACCTTAGCCGATGAAATCAAAGCAAAACGTCCCACATTTTCAACTAAAACATTGATGTCCTCTTGTTTATTTATAAAAATAACCAAGTCATCTGCATATGCTGAAAGCTTAAAAGGTGCAATGCAACCAGGGACACTTACCCCAGAGATGCCTGCCCTAAGCCTGTGTAGCAGGGGTTCAAATGCCAGGGAATACAGCATTCCCGACAAAGAACACCCCTGCCTAATACCCCTCTGAATTTTAAAAGGAGCACTCAAACCACCATTGATCTTAAGCACACTCTCAATTTTACTGTACAAGGCCTTGATCTTGGCTATGAGACCTGGGCTGAAACCAAAGGCCTCTAGAGTTTTCCACAAGTACTGGTGTTCAACCCTGTCGAAAGCCTTTTCCTGATCTATGGAAATAAGACCAGTTTCCAAACCCAATGCACTAGAGATGTCCAAAAAATCCCGAATCAGAAAAACATTGTCACTGACCAACCTGTCAGGCACACAATAGGTCTGGTCACGATGGATCACCTGCCCCATTACCTCTCTCAGCCTGGTAGCTAGCACCTTGGAGAGGAGCTTGTATTCTGTACACAAAAGTGAGACAGGTCTTCAGTTCCTGATCTCCATTAAGTCTCCCTTCTTTGGCAACAGTGTGAGTACTGCCCTCCTGCAGCTCAGCGGCAGCTGCCCTCCAATAAGACTGTCTTTGAGCACCATCAGGAGATCTTCCCCCAACACTGCCCACATGATATTATAGAACTCTACAGGTATTCCGTCTATACCCGGAGCTTTCCCATTTTCCATGCTCTGCAGGGCAGTATGGAGCTCATCAAGAGACACATCCGCCTCCAGCTCTGCACTGGACTCTTTCTCTACCTTTGGTAGGCCTTCATAGAAACCATGAGATTCCTCCTGCTCCTCTCCAAGTTCAGACTGGAAGAGGCTACTATAAAAACCCAGAGCATGCCTCCTGATGTCAGTGGACTCAGACAGTATCTGACCTGTGTCTGAGCGCATGCTGTGGATGAGCCTCTTCTGCCCATTCTTGCACTCCAGACTGAAAAAGAAACGGGAAGATGCATCCATCTCCGAGATGTTTCTGAAACGTGACCTCACCAGAGCACCCTGTGCTGAAATACCTAACAGGTCAGCCAGAGCAGACTTTTTAGCTTTGCGAGCTCCAATATGGCCTCGATCTCCTGTGGATTCTGCTGGCTCTTGAAGCTCCTCCACATCAATCTCCAGAGCCTTCATAAATCTGGCGATATCCCTAGTAACATTTAGAGCAGGGCTATTCAACTGGCGGCCCGCAGGCTGATTCTGACCGGCCCGCCAAAGATTACATGATGATAAGAAAAAAGATTTTTTTTTTTTTTTTTTTTCATGTCAACGTTAACACGCACAATTGAGCCAAAAGTCACTCAATTAATGACAGATTTCATTGATAAATTGAGGGAAAACTTTGCAAGTCGATTTGATGAATTTGACATGTCCAGAGAATTTTGTGAGCAACCCATTTGCCAATGTAGCTGCTATTTCCACAAAAGGACAAGAGTTCCTTGCATCACTTCACATTGATGAAGGTCTCCTGCAACTTGAAATAATTGACATGCAAGCATCATCTGCTCTGAAGCAGGCACTTGAGAATGAATCCACCACAACATTTTGGATAAAGTGTATTGAATGTCAAGACATTCCCCAAAATAAAAACGCTGGCAATATCTGTGCTAACAATGTTTGGCTCAACATACACCTGTGAATCCAGTTTCTCTCACATGAATGCCATTAAAACAAGCAACGTGCCTCCTTGACAAATGAGCATTTGCATCACTGTTTGCGGGTAGCCCTCACTTCCTATGAACCCTCTTTCTCTGCCATTGCCCAGTCAAAGAAGTGCAATCGCTCTCATTAGATGTGTGTATGTAGGCTAGGCTTGTCTGCCCCCCACCCCCCTGATGTTTGAGAGTTAAGAGTGGACAATAAGTGCTAATAAGATGCTGTGATTTGCTGTTGTTGCACAGACATGAAGCACTTTTTCATAAGCTCAGCTGCACTATAAATGTGTTTTTTTGTTCAAGTGTTGATGTTAGAATGTTCAGATGCACACGTTTGTTTTTTATTTTATTTTTATATTGAAATGTTGAAGAGGAGATGTTGCAGTTGTTGCACAGTCATAAATGAAGCACTTTCTGCAGGAGATGTTGCAGATGTGGCACATAAATGAAGCACTTTTTTTGAAAAGTATACTACTTTTGCAATGTAGTTAAATAAAAGTTGTGAAAATGTGGTTGCGTGTTGTGTCAAGTGTACATATATTCATAGCACGGGGAGGCGCTGTGGCAGTCCGGCCCCTGGCCCCTTGGGTTTCTGACAATGTGGCCCCCTGAACAATTTAGTTGAATAGCCCTGATTTAGAGTGTACTGTTGGCAGAACTGCTTAATTTTGCACTTCCCCACATCCCACCACTGCTGTAGTGAGATAAAACTGGCCTTTGTCTGCTTATGAATCTTTCATAAGAAAGTAAAGCGTCCCTAAAATTTGTATCAGTTAAAAGAGATGTATTAAAATGCCAGTAAGCACTTTGTGGCTTTACACACTTGATAACAACAGAGCAGTACACAAGAGAATGATCAGTAAAACCAACAGGGGTTATATAACAATTGTTAAAAACACTAAAATGGTGTTTAAAACAATAAAACCGATCAAGTCTGGCCAATGATAATAAATTATCTCTAGTGTGAACCCATGTGTATTGCCTCTGCTTTTGATGCAATTGTCTCCACACATCACTCAGCTCATACATCTCATTCACCAGAGAGACGACTACGAGATGCAGAGTGAGGCTCTTGATGGTTCCTATCTAAAACGGGGTTAACAGTACAGTTAAAATCCCCTCCCAGAAATAAAAACTCTTCATTATCACAACCCTTAATAACATCAGCCAAAGAATCTAAAAAACACATTCTTTCCAAACCAACATTTGGGGCATAAACAACAATAAATAGCATTTTCACCTTCTCATATAATACTCTTACTTTTAAAAGACGTCCCTTTACAACCTCCTCAATCTCACATGACTGTGGCAAAAAAATTCTGGAAAATAAAATCCCCACTCCACCACTAGTACTGGTGTTATGGCTTAAAGGTGCTATGCATTATAAATGTCATTTTTCAGTCTCTAGCATTGTATTATAGTAATAGGAGTTCGTATCAATGTGTTTTTGGGCCTAAATACTATATTGGCGAATTCCTCAGCTACAGCCCATCCCCTCTTTGCCTCTAGTAAATCAGGTCATGTTGATTTGACGACCTGGTGCACGTCACAGGGCGCTGTTTATAGCGCACGGTGATGTGATTGGCTCTGTGGTTTTAGTAATGCCCGCCTCCATTCTTGCTACCTGCAGGGTGGAAGGCTTGTCCAGAAGATCACTAATCAGCTGAAGCCTGATGCGGTTCCCTCGGTCTTCGACAGACAGACCGGCGTTAGCTCTCGGGACTCGGGAGCGATCGCTAGCTACTTAGCACCAGCCGGGGCCGGCGTTAGCAACCGGGAGCGTCGTTGAGCATTCAGCCTGCTGGCTACCTAGATCCACTTCAACCAGCGTCGCGGAGCATTCAGCCTGCTGGCTACACAGCTTGTCGGTGTGCTAATAGCCTCTGCAAGCTAACGGTAGCTGGCTCCAGGCTATTAGCACATCGACAAGCTGCTGGAGCTCCCGACGCTCGGCTGGTTGAAGTGGATCTAGGTAGCCAGCAGGCTGAATGCTCCGCGACGCTCCCGGTTGCTATCATGTGCAGGTCCTCTTCTCAGACCTGTGTGGCAAAGCACTGCACACGCATCATGCAAGCTACACATCGCTGCATGTTGATCAATGGTGGCCCACTCGGTGCATCACAGTGGGCTACTATTGTGCTAACAACAACCGCGGTGTCCGGCTTGTCGGCCGGCATGAGTGCTCGATTTGGGGTGGTTCTCTCCTCCTTGTGTGCCCCCGTTCTCGCGGGTGTCCTGCCGGGGAGCTTGTGGACGCGACAACAGCGGCGGCCGTAGCGTTAGTTAGCTCATAGCTATTGTGTACCACTAGCGTTACGGCGGGCTCGAGCACCCTACGGCTGCCGCCGTTGTCGCGTCCATGGGCTCCCCGGCAGGGTACCCGTGGGGACGGGGGTGTACAGAGAGGAGAGAACCATTTTGTGTCGGGCGTGCATGCCGGCCAGCGAGCCGGACGTCGGGATATGTTGTTAGCACAATAGCTACCAAGCTAAGCTATGTTAGCTTCTAACGGTGTATACACAATATGTACAACGACACAATGATTTACATTATTACAAATATGGTAACGTGGTTGTGGCTTTTACAAATAGTGGTAACATATATATATAGATAGACAGTACTGCTACATCTCTATATTTATGACATACCATATTTGTATGTAACCTGAAACCTAATCTCTGACGGGGAGATGGGCGGAGCTATTTGGTGGGTGGCTGTCACTCAAAGCATTCTGCTAGTATGGTTGGAGCCAAGCCAATAATAGCCTGCTTTCATGAGGCTGAAAAATGCTGGTTTTGAGTACAAGATTAGAAATATAAAACAATGATTATTTTTCGAATAAAAATTACAGATGTGTTACATAGACTCACAGGAAGTGTGTAAAGTTGCCCAAATAGTGCTAGGAATAGCAGTGCATAACCCCTTTAAAACAATTTCTCCATTCCATTCTCTTTTCCAAGCCACTGTATTATCCTCAGTGCTGTGCGTCTCTTGGACAAGCATCACATCAATATTTTTTAAATCCATTAGTTGATAAAGAGATGCCCTCTTTGCATCATCTCTTGCACCATTTAAATTTACGGTACCTACTTTAAATTCTGCCATGAGAAAATATCCAAACTGCAGGACATAAAATAATAAAAGGAGACCAGATAACTTAAACATCATTGGAGATTTTTGATCTTGACCTTTGAACATGTTTCCTTAAACAATAAATCTCCTGATCAGAGAAACCTTCTTCAATCTTGTCATTGCGTTTCATTAGCCACTTAGCGGACTCAACAAATAGCTTTACGTCAGGAAAAAAACTTTCCACCTTAACTGCCCTTGAGCCTTTAGTATCCTGTAGAAAACTTTTTATTCTAGTTAAAGAATAACCATCCCTCCTGTCAGCCTGAGACTGAGTGGGAGGCAGAGACTCCGCCTCATCACTGAAGTCAGAGTCTCCACTGTCACTGTCTACCTGCTGCTCAGGTTGGCACTCTTTGTTTGCTTTAGAGTCAGATTGACTGACCTCAGTTTTCCTTTTTTGGGAAATTTTGGTAACATCAGCATCAAGTACCATTTCCTCCTCATTTATGCTACACTCTACTTCTCCAGCAGCTGATCCAGTGCATTTGCCCAGTCTGATTCTTTCTTCACCTCCGACCCCTGTCTTCTCACCTCCCACTTCTTCACCCTCCTCGACCACAGTGACCTTCTCAACAGCCTTCGCTCTTCCCTTTCTCTCCACTTTTTTCCAATTAGAATTCACATTTAATCCTGCCTCCGCTAACAAACCTCTTTCTTCCTGTACCTGCTCACCCTGTTCTGCCCCCTCTACCAGGTCTATCCCCTCCTCCTGCTCACCCTGTTCTGCCCCCTCTACCAGGTCTACCTCCTCCCCCTGCTCACCCTGTCCTGTCTTCTCCACCAGACCCCCCCCCTCCCCCTGCACAGTCTCACCTTGTCCTGTCTTCTCCACCAGGCCTCTCCTCTCCTCCTGCACCTTCTCACCTTGTCCTGTCTTCTCCACCAGACCTTCTCCTGTTCCTTTCCTCCCAGAGGTTCTCTCTCGACCCTTGTTGGTGCTCAAGCCACTTGGACCTGCCCTGGGTGATGGCGGTGTTTGATCAGACAACCCAGGCCTCTTAGTAGGACCTAATCATGTCACCTTCCATCCCATACCCAAAGCATTTCATTGTGTCTGAAGTTATATAAATAGTATAATCAAAGTCATCCACTCTAAAATTCATGGATAAATTCAGATAACTTTTTTCATTTTTCAAAATCATGAAAACCTGTCTTCTGAAAGATAACACATCCCAGAGAAATCATCTTCACTGGGGAAACTATCTGCATGTGTCTAACCAGTTGCCTTTCCAGGACCTAATTTCTAATGAAAGGAGGAACATTGGAAATGATTATTCTTTGTGCTGGGCTTACTAGTGGAAACACGGGGGTAAAAGTGTCTTGAATTACCACTCCGTGCTCCACAACCAAATTCACTTTATCTACACAATCCAAAAAAATTACAACTGCATTATTCATCCGCGATGCAGATTTCACACTGTCATGACCCACGAGAGCCCTGACTGCCAGACCGCACTCTTCCACGGTGCAATTCAGTCCCGGTGAGAGTTTTACAGCGTGTCTGCGCGTCAGACGCTCTAAGCTGATAGCTGCGGGCGGCATGCCTACCAGCAGAACTGGTGGCTGCTACTCGCTCCAAAACACACCAAACACTAAGCGAACAACACTGACAAACGACAAACAAAACGTACATATATAATAGACACACAGATAGAAGATAGAAATAACTTTCAGAAAGTTTTAACTCACGCAAACCGCTCAGTAAAGCCTGCCTCGCTCCGGCTACAAACCACTCACTCCGCAACACACGCATGCGCACAGAGAGAGAGAGAGAGAGAGAGAGAGAGAGAGAGAGAGAGAGAGAGAGAGAGACAGAGAGACAGAGAGGTGGGAGAGAGAGTGAGAGAAAGAGAGAGAGAAAGAAAGAGGGAGAGAGAGAGAGGGAGAGAGAAAGAGAGGGGGGAGAGAGAGAAAGAGAGAGAAATAGAGAGGGAGAGAGAAAGAGAGAGATAAAGAGAGAGGGAGAGAGAGAAAGAGAGGGGAGAGAGAGAGTGAGAAAGAGAGATAAAGAGAGAGGGAGAGAGAAAGAGAGAGACAGATAAAGAAAGAGAGAGAGAGATAGAGAGAGGGAGAGAGAAAGAGAGGGGGGAGAGAGAGAGAAACAGAGAGAAAGAGAGATGGAGAGAGAAAGAGAGAGATAAAGAGAGAGGGAGAGAGAGAAAAAGAGGGGAGAGAGAGTGAGAAAGAGAGATAAAGAGAGAGGGAGAGAGAAAGATAGAGAGAGGGAGAGAAAGAGAGATGGAGAGAGAGAAAGAGAGAGGCAGAGAGAAAGAGAGAGGGAGAGAGAGAGAGAGAGAAAGGGAGAGAGAGAGAGGAGGGGGAGAGTGAGAGAAAGAGCGAGAGAGGGAGGGAGAGAGAAAGAGAGGGGGAGAGAGAGAGTGAGAGAGAAAGAGAGAGACAGATCAAGAAAGAGAGAGAGAGAGAGAGGGAGAGAGAAAGAGAGGGGGGAGAGAGAGAGATAAAGAGAGAGAAAGAGAGATGGAGAGAGAAAGAGCGAGATAAAGAGAGAGGGAGAGAGAGAGAAAGAGAGGGGAGAGAGAGAGAGAGTGAGAAAGAGAGAGAAAGAGAGAGGGAGAGAGAAAGATAGAGAGAGAAAGAGAGAGGGAGAGAGAGAAAGTGAGAGGCAGAGAGAGAGAGAGAGAGAGAGAGAGAGAGAGAGAGAGAGAGAGAGAGAGAGAGAGAGAGAGAGAGAGAGAGAGAGAGAGAGAGAGAGAGAGATAAAGAGAGAGGGAGAGAGAGAAAGAGAGGGGAGAGAGAGAGTGAGAAAGAGAGATAAAGAGAGAGGGAGAGAGAAAGAGAGACAGATAAAGAAAGAGAGAGATAGAGAGAGGGAGAGAGAAAGAGAGGGGGGATAGAGAGAGAAACAGAGAGAAAGAGAGATGGAGAGAGAAAGAGAGAGATAAAGAGAGAGGGAGAGAGAGAAAAAGAGGGGAGAGAGAGTGAGAAAGAGAGATAAAGAAAGAGGGAGAGAGAAAGATAGAGATAGGGAGAGAAAGAGAGATGGAGAGAGAGAAAGTGAGAGGCAGAGAGAAAGAGAGAGGGAGAGAGAGAGAGAGAAAGGGAGAGAGAGAGAGGAGGGGGAGAGTGAGAGAAAGAGCGAAAGAGGGAGGGAGAGAGAAAGAGAGGGGGAGAGAGAGAGTGAGAGAGAAAGAGAGAGACAGATCAAGAAAGAGAGAGAGAGAGAGAGAGGGAGAGAGAAAGAGAGGGGGGAGAGAGAGATAAAGAGAGAGAAAGAGAGATGGAGAGAGAAAGAGCGAGATAAAGAGAGAGGGAGAGAGAGAGAAAGAGAGGGGAGAGAGAGAGAGAGTGAGAAAGAGAGAGAAAGAGAGAGGGAGAGAGAAAGATAGAGAGAGGGAGAGAAAGAGAGAGGGAGAGAGAGAAAGTGAGAGGCAGAGAGAGAGAGAGAGAGAGAGAGAGAGAGAGAGAGAGAGAGAGAGAGAGAGAGAAGCCCCACGTTGGAAGAACAGAACAGCTGCAGAGAGCAACAGGCTCCTTCTCCTCCAGCGATCATGGACCTGTGTGTCCTCGGGCCTCGAGCCGTGGAGAGGTTTTCCTGTGTGTAAAAGGTCACTCTGGAATGACATAAACTCAGCAGTTGGGCAACCATGTGCGCAATTGACTGAGCCAGGCGTGGAAGAGACGGAGGTTAAGCCGTGTGCACACCTCTCCATACGCACGCATGTGGTTGTATTCAAATCAAAACAAATCAAATGTATTTTGTTTAGCCCCGAGATCACACGGAATAGCCCCCATGGGCTGTACAAGTATTATTGTACAAGTCAAGAAGAAACATCTATTCATCAACGACTATTCGACTAATCGGGGTCAGCCCTTCTCTGTTCAGAACAAACTGTGACTCTGCCACTGGGTTCAGAACATACTGTGACTCTGCCACTGGGTTCAGAACAAACTGTGACTCTGCCACTGGGTTCAGAACATACTGTGACTCTGCCACTGGGTTCAGAACAAACTGTGACTCTGCCACTGGGTTCAGAACAAACTGTGACTCTGCCACTGGGTTCAGAACATACTGTGACTCTGCCACTGGGTTCAGAACAAACTGTGACTCTGCCACTGGGTTCAGAACAAACTGTGACTCTGTCACTGGGTTCAGAACATACTGTGACTGTCACTGGGTTCAGAACAAACTGTGACTCTGCCACTGGGTTCAGAACAAACTGTGACTCTGCCACTGGGTTCAGAACAAACTGTGACTCTGCCACTGGGTTCAGAACAAACTGTGACTCTGCCTTGATGTCACAGACCACTATACCAAGAGGTGAATTCACTTCTTGCTAATGGGCCTGGATGCCTCTGGGGAGTGAGTTTGCTTGCAGTACCGCTTAACGTCCACAGCCACTTCACTACACTGTCCATCGTGACTGTGGATAGACACGCGGTACCTCCGTTACATGTGTGTGTGTGTGTTTCAATGAGAGGTGGATGGTTGGGGGACCCTGATGTAAACAAGACGAAAGTCTTTCTCTGGTCTGCATCCCCTTAACAATTGTGTGTATTGAGCCGTACTGTATTGTACCCATTCTGCAATCTGTTAATAAAGTTTTCAATCAATCAATCAATCAATCAATCAATCAATCAATCAATCAATCAATCAATCAATCAATCAATCAATCAGAGTGTTGCTTTGAAGGGCTCGGTGGGCATCTCTCACACACACAGCACTACACCCTATATCTCTCACACACACCCTATATCTCTCTCACACACACACACACACACACACACACACACACACACACACACACACACACACACACACACACACACACACACACACACACACACACAGCACTACACCCTATATCTCTCACACACAGCACTACACCCTATATCTCTCACACACACAGCACTACACCCTATATCACACACACACAGCACTACACCCTATATCTCTCACACACACAGCACTACACCCTATATCTCTCACACACACAGCACTACATCCTATATCTCTCACACACACAGCACTA
Organism: Notolepis coatsorum; assembly: GCF_963971535.1. NCBI lineage: Eukaryota > Metazoa > Chordata > Actinopteri > Aulopiformes > Paralepididae > Notolepis > Notolepis coatsorum. Next base: position 99,956,341 of record NC_140180.1, read on the forward strand.
CACCCTATATCTCTCACACACACAGCACTACACCCTATATCTCTCACACACACAGCACTACACCCTATATCACACACACACACACACAGCACTACACCCTATATCTCTCACACACAGCACTACATCCTATATCTCTCACACACACAGCACTACACCCTATATCTCTCACACACACAGCACTACACCCTATATCTCTCACACACAGCACTACACCCTATATCTCACACACACAGCACTACACCCTATATCTCTCACACACACAGCACTACATCCTATATATCTCACACACACAGCACTACACCCTATATCTCACACACACAGCACTACACCCTATATCTCACACACACAGCACTACACCCTATATCTCTCACACACACAGCACTACACCCTATATCTCTCACACACACAGCACTACACCCTATATCTCTCACACACACAGCACTACACCCTATATCTCTCACACACACACACAGCACTACACCCTATATCTCTCACACACAGCACTACATCCTATATCTCTCACACACACAGCACTACACCCTATATCACACACACACACACAGCACTACACCCTATATCTCTCACACACAGCACTACATCCTATATCTCTCACACACACAGCACTACACCCTATATCTCTCACACACACAGCACTACACCCTATATCTCTCACACACACAGCACTACACCCTATATCTCTCACACACACAGCACTACACCCTATATCTCTCACACACACAGCACTACACCCTATATCTCTCACACACACACACAGCACTACACCCTATATCTCTCACACACAGCACTACATCCTATATCTCTCACACACACAGCACTACACCCTATATCACACACACACACACACACAGCACTACATCCTATATCTCTCACACACACAGCACTACACCCTATATCTCTCACACACACACACAGCACTACATCCTATATATCTCACACACACACACAGCACTACACCCTATATCTCTCTCACACACAGCACTACACCCTATATATCTCACACACACAGCACTACATCCTATATCTCTCACACACACAGCACTACACCCTATATCTCTCACACACACAGCACTACATCCTATATATCTCACACACACACAGCACTACATCCTATATCTCTCACACACACAGCACTACATCCTATATATCTCACACACACAGCACTACATCCTATATATCTCACACACACAGCACTACACCCTATATATCTCACACACACAGCACTACATCCTATATCTCTCACACACACAGCACTACACCCTATATCTCTCACACACACAGCACTACACCCTATATCTCTCTCACACACAGCACTACACCCTATCTCTCACACACACACAGCACTACATCCTATATATCTCACACACAGCACTACATCCTATATATCTCACACACACAGCACTACATCCTATATATCTCACACACAGCACTACACCCTATCTCTCACACACACACAGCACTACATCCTATATATCTCACACACAGCACTACATCCTATATATCTCACACACACAGCACTACATCCTATATATCTCACACACAGCACTACATCCTATATATCTCACACACAGCACTACATCCTATATATCTCACACACAGCACTACATCCTATATCTCTCACACTTGTCGCCTCCAAGTGTCATGCTGTTGTTTTGGAGAGTCTGCCTTTCATTTCAGAGCGGCCCCCAACACACACACACACACACACACACACACACACACACACACACACACACACACACACACACACACACACACACACACACACACACACACACACACACACACACACACACACACACAACCGCATCCCTCCCACCCCACCCGTGCCATTTCCGGCTTTCGTTTCCAGCTTTTGTCTCTGAGAATTTTTTTTAATTAGCTATATCCATACATTTTCATCCATCCAGCCTGATGTTATCATTGGGAATGGGTCTGAACTCGCAAAAGGGCAAATACCGCAGCCTACGCCTTCCAGCAGGTATTGCACTCTATTAGAAATGGTGTAGTTTCTTTTCAGGGCCGATCTGAGCCGCGCGGGCGGGGTTTAAATACTCAGACGAGGCAGGCCTTTACAACAATGGCATGGTACATTAACCCTGCCCGCCCGTTCATGTGTAACGCTCGGTAATGTGGGACGGACCTCCACGATCAGTATTTGGAATGGCGATCAGATAATTGGATTATTTCTTTTGCATTACATCAGATACCAGGTAAGGACTCTATATAGAATCTTGCGTTGATCTGATATTTCTTCCTACCCCGATCGTGGCTGTGTGTGTGTGTGTGTGTGGCTGTGTGCCGTTGAGTGGGAGGAGGTGGCGGGGGAGCGCCGCGCTCCAGGGCCCTTTTCATTCTTGCATGAGGAAGGATAATAACGATAATCTAGCATTGATTTCAGGATGATTAGATAATCAGGCGAAAAATTACAACGTGTTTAGTGTATTCCACTACAGGGCTATTATCGCGTCTTTTCCTGGGATTACTCAGAATCACCAAAACTATACTCATATTCAAAACGGTATCAAATGGAAATGTACCGATGAAAAAACAATCTGTTTCGTGCATGTTGACTGAAAGCAACTCACTGACAGTCGACGGGTGTATTAGATCCATAGCTATAATATAAGATATCTTTTTTGCACTCGCAAGTGAACAAAGCGCCCCATTGATTTACAGTTGTCATAATCATTCAATTGTTATACTAGAAATCAAATTGGAGATTATAATGTAGCATGTAGCCTTAACCTCTTAAGCGATTTATTTCACGTCACAAATAGATCAATACAGTCCATAAATACAACATAATGTGTAACGACCCCAGGCTCAGCCCTTTGTGGGCCTGTTATGATAAGAGAGACATTGGACATTCCCCACCTCCTGTCAGTGGTCTCATGCCACCCTCTAGTGGGCACCATCAGATGGTGCAAGCGTACATTTTGTCTGTACTCACTAATGTGCTTAATGTAATTAATTGTTTGATTAATGTAATTTCATTGTGTGTGTTGTTGACCTTCCCTTCCCTTGTATGAGGTGGTTCCCCTGTTTGGTTTTGTGTTTGTAGTAATGCCTTGGTGACTAGTTGGTTTATTCTATGTTTTGGACTGGCGCCAGCTGTTTCCAATTATAATTAGTCTGTGTATTTAAGTGTGGTTCTGTGTTCTCCTCTTGGTGGCGTCATCCCTCCGGTTACCCCTTGTTCCTGCCCTTGTCGTCTTGCTCTGTTGTATTCGTACTACGTAAGTGTTAGTTTTGTTGAGTTTTATTTCCCGTGTTCACAGTCAGTTATGTTTCTTTTTGTATCCTGTCGTCGTCTAGTAAAGTCTGTATATACACGTTACCCTGCCGTCTCTGCCTCCTCCTTTCCTGTCCGCAAACTGGGTTCTCCTCTCCTTCCCTCACTACCCCACCAATCCTAACAGAATGATGCCACCACTCAAGAACTCAGCAGACAAAGTGAATGAGACGTTGGCCATCGTGCATGGCATGATAGACGGGGATCTGGCAAACTACACTCCTGCTAAGTGGGTCTTCTGGCTGAAGATGATAGACTACATAGCAAAGGAGAGTCCGACACAGGAGCCACAGATGAGAGTTATGGCTGACCAGGTCTGTGCTCTCATGGAGATAGCGAGGCGAGCCTTGTCTGCTAGCTTAGCCTCTGCAGCTAGCCATGCATCCACAGCTAGTCGAGCCTCGTCGGCTAGCTTAGCCTCTACTGTTAACCAGGCTTCCACAGCTAGTCCAGCCCCGTCTGCTAGCCTAGCTCCTGCAGTTAACCAGGCTTCCACAGCTAGCACAGCCCTGTCTGTTAGCTTAGACCCTGCAGCTAACAGACTTCCACAGCTAGCACAGCCCCGTCTGTTAGCTTAGCCCCTGCAGCTAACCAGGCTTCCACAGCTAGTCCAGCCCCGTCTGCTAGCTTACCCCCTGCAGCTAACCAGGCTTCCATGGCCAACCCAGCCTCTACCGTCAGCCCAGCCGCTGCAGCTCGCAGACCTCCGAGAGCCAGCAAGGCTCGGAGGACTAGCGTGGCTGTTGTGGCTAGCCAGCCCTCCACAGCTGGCCCGGTCTTCGCTGCCAGCCTGCTTCCGGTCGGTGTAGCCCTGGCTGCCACTGCTCCCCCTCCGGCCTCCACGCCACACCTTGTCGCCACAACCGGTCCGGCCTCCACGCCCAGCCCAGCCTCTACGCCTGGTCCGGCTGCAACACCGGTTCCTGGCTCCTCGACTGGTCCTGGCTTCCTCTCTGTTCCAGCCCTACGCCGTGACCGGTGCCCTGGTCCTCACCGTGGTCTTCACCGTGGTTTTCGCCGTGGTCTACGCTGGGTCCTACTTTGGGGGTCGTCGCCGTCGCACCTCCGTTCCGGCTCTCCTGATCCGGTACCTAGTCCGGCGGCTGGAGGGTCCCTCGTCCGGGATCTTGCTCCGGGTTCCATACCCTTGCCCCTGTGCTCCAGGTCCCCTGACCGGCCCTCTGTCCCCGTCCCCCCTCCGGGCCTCTGCACCCGTCCCCACCCCCCCTCGTCAGGCCTCTGTTCCCAGGTCCAGCCCCCCTCTCCGGGTCTCTGCACCCATCCCCACCCCCTCTCGTCGGGCCTCTGTTCCCAGCTCCAGCCCCCCTCTCCGGGCCTCTGTCCCCATCCCCACCCCCCCTCGTCGGGCCTCTGTTCCCAGCTCCAGCCCCCCTCTCCGGGCCTCTGTACCCGTTTTCAGCCCCTCTGACTGCTATGCCCCTCCTGGGTTCTTTTCTCGGGCTCCCGGCCCCAGTTCCCCGGGTCTTCGCCCTCACTTCAGTCCGGGGTCTCGGCCTCCTGCCTTGCCCATTCCCGGACGATGTTATCGAGCGCCTGGAAGCCGCCCGTTCGGGGGGGGGGGGGGTACTGTAACGACCCCAGGCCCAGCCCTTTGTGGGCCTGTTATGATAAGAGTGACATTGGACATTCCCCACTTCCTGTCAGTGGTCTCATGGTGCCCTCTAGTGGGCACCATCAGATGGTGCAGGCGTCCATTTTGTCTGTACTCACTAATGTGCTTAATGTAATTAATTGTTTGATTAATGTAATTTCATTGTGTGTGTTGTTGACCTTCCCTTCGCTTGTGTGAGGTGGTTCCCCTGTTTGGTTTTGTGTTTGTAGTAATGCCTTGGTGACTAGTTGGTTTATTCTATGTTTTGGACTGGCGCCAGCTGTTTCCAATTATAATTAGTCGGTGTATTTAAGTGTGGTTCTGTGTTCTCCTCTTGGTGGCATCATCCCTCGGGTTACCCCTTGTTCCTGCCCTTGTCGTCTTGCTCTGTTGTATTCGTTCTACGTAAGTGTTGTAGTGTTCGTTTTGTTGAGTTTTATTTCCCATGTTCACAGTTCAGTTCGATGTTATTAGCGCCAGCACGGCTGTGCCGTTTATGTTTCTTTTTGTATCCTGTCGTCGTCTATTAAAGTCTGTATACGTTACCCTGCCATCTCTGCCTCCTCCATTCCTAAACTGGGTTCTCCTCTCCTTCCCTCACTACCCCACCAATCCTAACAATAATGTTGTGAGGGTTCGCCTGTCCCTGGACCTTTTTTCCCTGTCTCCTCTCCTCAACAGCCCCCACCCTTGCGAGAACTTTTCTCCTCTACTCTTCACCAGCCCCCACCTTTGGACATTCTTGTACTCTTGGCGTTTGTATTGTCTCCTGTGTATTTTAACTTTGTTTTGTCTTTAGTCTCATTCCCTTTGTAATTGTTTTATTTGTCCCTTGTATGGTGTTCTCTCTTTAATTGTAATTTTGATTCTAGTCTAGTTTATTCCCCAGTGTGTGTTTGGCCTTTTGTTTTCCTTACCCTTGTGTGTTAGTTCAACTTTCCCCATCAGGTGTGTCTCGTTCCCAATTACCCTCTTGTGTCAATCAGTGTGTGTATATCTGCCTCGTTTGCCATTCTCTCCTTGTCGGTTCATTGTTTGGATTCCCTACTAGTGTTTGCTGTCTAGTTCCTCTGTTCCTGTGATCCTGTTACTCCTTCCAGTATTTTTGTAGTAAGTGTTCCTAGTGTTTATTTTGTTTGTTCCTCCCTTCGTTGTTTTTCGTGGAATGTTCATTTTGTTTGTTATGGTTTTGATTTGTAGTCAGTTGTTCATGTTTTTCCTAGCCTGCCTTGCAGTGTTTTGTTTGTGCCTTTTGGACTTGCTCTCTTTATGAGATTATTTGTTTTTCGTATTTAGCCCTCTGCCAGTTCTTCAGCTGTGCTATTCTTTGTTTTTGTATTTTTGCTGCTGCCTTTGGATGTATTTTTGTAAATATCTTTGTTGCTGCCCTCTTGTTTGATTTGGATTATTTTGTTACACTTCACCCCTGGCTCGAAGTGTTCAAGATTAAAGGAGCAGTGCTCACTTTTGACAATCCATATCTACCTCTCCCTCGTATCTGTTTGCGCTTGGGCCCTCTGCCAACACATCCGTAACAAATGTGATGTTTATTTTTCAAATGTAGCCAAAAGTAAAATACCCTAATCCTATTAAAAACAGCAGTCAAAGTGTATATTTTCAGCACTACGTTTGTTTACCAATGATGTTTATAATAATTGATATTCTCCTTTGGTTCATTACAATTTACTCAAGCATAGTAACAGACACAATATTTCTGACACTGAGAATACATTCTATGAGGTCCATAGATGTCCCTAGATACCAAGAACATGTAAATGGCCCTATAGAAGTGGAGCAATCTTCTTGGGAATGTACTTTTAGGCAACATTTCTGAAATTATGACTAGGGCATAGAGCAAAGTACACGGTATTGCGCAAAATACTACTCCCGACTCAGGCTGCAGTAGTTCCGTCAATCTAGATCCGATCTAGAAAATGATTGTGGATCGTTGTAGCTAGGGCTGTCTTAAATGCTTCGAAGCTTCGAACGTTCGATTCGATGGCACAAGCTTCGAACATTAAAAAAAAATCGAAGTTTAAAAAAAAAAATTAATTTCTTTTTTCAAATTTTTTTTTTTTCAATATTTTTTTTTACTTCGATTTGTGTGTGTGTGTGTGTGTGTGTGTGTGTGTGTGTGTGTGTGTGTGTGTGTGTGTGTGTGTGTGTGTGTGTGTGTGTGTGTGTGTGTGTGTGTGTGTGTGTGTGTGTGTGTGTGTGTGTGTGTGTGTGTGTGTGTGTGTGTGTGTGTGTGTGTGTGTGTGTGTGTGTGTGTGCTACCCATCCCTTTAGGACAGCCGAATCCCGTCCAATCTTTCGCCGTCGACTAAAGACTCACTTCTTCAACCATTATCTGAAATGATAAAAAAAAAAAAAAAAATATCTAACCGTGACTAACCTTACTGTCATGCACTTGTCCTAATAAACTAACCTACACTGTAACACGCAACACTTTGATGAACATTGTTACTCAGCTGATAGAGTTGTACCCTTCTTGCTGTCTTGTCGTACAGAACTTGTAAGTCGCTTTGGATAAAAGCGTCAGCTAAATGACTAAATGTAAGTGTGTGTGTGTGTGTGTGTAGGTGTGTGTGTGTGTGTGTGTGCGCGCACCTTGTAGAATTCCACACATAAGAAAGAAAGATACTGGGATGAATAAACAAAATAGGAAATAAAATGTAGAAATGCATGCAATACATAAATAAATATGAATCTCCATATATGAAATATAACATTTAGATAAGGTGCTACTGAGATGTTTTGGTGAGTTCTTTGTTTTTTTGTGGAAGTTGCCCTTCTTAAAAATGCATGAACATTCACTGATAATTGGTCTGTAGTGGAGTCTACAAGGTCTACATTGCCGGACCATGTAGAATTCGGACCTTGTAGACTGACATAATTCTGTGCATAGTTTAGTCTACACAGGCCATATTTCAAATAATCAAAATCTTACTTCATTCATCTTAAACATTCTTGATTTGGGGGATTGGTAGTTCCCATGAAATCTGAAGTTGTTCAAACGACAACAGCGATCCACCTTGAATTAAATCACACAGCCGAGTGAAACCTTGTTGGATGCGTCAGTCACGAAAGGGGCTACTTAATTAATTAATCCAACCCACTTTATTTATAGAGCACATTTAAAAACAACAACGTTTACGAAAGTGCTGTACAAGTCCCACAACATAAGATAAAAAAAAAAAAAAAATTAAAAAAAAATTTTTTTAATTTTTTTTTAATTTTTTTTCGAAGCTTCGAATTAAAATCGAAGCTCGGCCCCGAAGCTTCGATTGCCAAAAAAAGCTTCGAAGGTCAGCCCTAGTTGTAGCTAATGAGTGTGGCTTCCAATGATACCCCATGTGGGGATGTGTGAATCAGGGATCTAGTGAACAACTAAATTCTTTAACAGGAAGCCAAATGAATTGAAGTCTATGAGAAAACTGAGTTTTTCTTTGTACACAGTTTAACAAAATCACTCCTAATCACTCATTTCTGAATGGATCTTTATGAAATGTTGATATGTAGGCTACTACATAAGGCTTCAGGCTATGGCTACCACCTTCTGGGGAAATTCTACCTCTGGACTACTAACTACTACAGAAAAACTTTAGTAACACGTTTTTCTACAACTCAAGTTCAGACCTATGTTACTCTATTACTTTAGCACTAAAAGTGAATATTTCTTCTGGAATCAGAAACTTCAGAATGCCATCTTTCAAAAGAGACCAGGCTCATGCATGTGCTATAAGTATAAAGTATGTTGTTTTGGTTTGCAAAGAAAGTATGCAGTCCTCAAAAATGAAAACTAAAATGGCCAATTTTGGGGGCGCTTGCTAAGATGTTGTAGTAATCCAAACTACTGTACTACGCAGTGACGTCATTACGTCACAGGCAGTAGCCTAGGGGGCGAGAGGGTTTGACGGTTGGCAGTTGTGTTGTGTAAATGTGACCTTGAACTACACTCAGTAAACGCTCTGATATAAAACCACCATCTCTTCATTATTGTGCACAACAACATTACAGAGGTTAAGGTTGAAAATCTAAATGCCTAAAATCAAGCTGTGCTCCTCACATTGCCTACCTGCTTTGTTGGTGATACAAGGATTTCAGCTCATTCCATGGTTTCACTTGTTAATAATCACCCAGGATAACTGCCAGGGGCGGACCTAGCACATTTGGCGCCCTAGGCGAGATTCACCACTGCGCCGCCCCCCCCCCCCCCCCCCCCCCCCCCCCCCCCAAAAGATTTTTCTTTTTTTTTTGTAATTTTTTATTTCTTTTTATGGCTTTTGCCTCTTCATAGTTCTCTAATGTTAGTATTTCTTTCCTCAACGCTCAATTCTATAAACACTTGACCGATACCCATCAATGCACAGCGCTCTAGCATGTTCTGACTGTGAACACCTAAAGCTGAGGCTCAGACCGACCGACCGTTTTAGATTTTTGGCTCATTTTCCCTTATGTTAGAATTTTTTTTATGTAAAAATAATGGTTGCAGATATAGAGGGGGCGACCGCCTATATCGCCTGTAGGAAGGTCCGCCCCTGATAACTGCTTCTGCTAAATCTGCTGTTATGCTACTGTGCAAACGGTGAATATGGGGAGTGGAGGTGTAATAACACATCTGACCACAGAGTGGCAGTAGAGCCCCACCTATTATCTCCCCTCTAAGGCTGGTTGCAGCTGCAGAACTTCCTCTGATATATTATACAGCACTGCAGTCATAGTGAGCGTGTGTAAGAGAGGAGAGAAGAGAGAGAGAGATAGATGGTGTGGGTGAACCCCCCCCCCCCCCCCCTCCCTGGCGTGGCGGCTCACCCATGCATACCCGCAGACTCTGATGATGGTATATTCTATACCACACATCCTGACACACAGACACTACAAACACCCACATCCACACACCAGTACATAACTCCACGGACACCAATGATGAAGGACCGCAATGGAAACAAGCCTATGGCTTTATTGTGTTTTTAATCCTCTATTGGTAAATGGTGGGCTGATATGTATACCTGTTAAATTGTATGCGTTATTCATTTAAATCAATAAACTATTCAATCAATAAAAAAAAGAGAGAGAGATGGTGCGCATGTGTAAGAGAGAGATGGTGTGTGTGTGTGAGTATGTATTTTCACACTCACGTTCCCCATAGCTCTTAGCCCGTACACCCCCACCCCATCTCTCTCTCTTTCTCTCTCTCTAGCTCTCTCTCTCTTTCTCTCTCTCTCTCTCTCTCTCTCTCTCTCTCTCTCTCTCTCTCTCTCTCTCTCTCTCTCTCTCTTTGCTGCAGTCTGGCCCTCTCTGTGTCTAGAAGTCATGTCCAGCTGCGACCCAGTCTGTCTCTATCTGTCTCCCACTAGCTCACACCCATCACCTTCTAAGGCCCTGTCCACACGAGCGTTTGGATTTAATATAACCGAAGTTTGAAAAAATAAAACTCCGTCCACACAGGTGAACACAGGTGAACAACCGTGTATAACTGCGTACCCACGGCACCAGCAACCGTTACATGTAGTACAATGCCAAAACAGTAGGCGGCGATGTTGTTCAGACATGAAGGCTATTTCAACCAATCAGAAAAGGCTGAACGCTCACTAAACTTCCTGTTTAGTAAACACTAAACAGCTGGACCCTATTGATCATTTTGCCAACGGAACATATATTTTCAGCAAAGGAAGAAACTGCAATAAACAAACGGATACATTCACGGTGTGTTCTGCCTCTCATTTTGTTGATGAAACAAAACCATCAGCAACACAATTTACCACCAAGAGCGGATAGTTTAGTCTCACAAAAGACAGCCGGTGTTGTTAGCTACATGCTAATGTGAATGGCTATATCCATGTATAGTATATAGCTTAAATGCTAACGTATTGTGGTAACGTTACCGATATGAAATGGATGCAAACGTTATTTAACACATTGCAGAATGGGTACAATACAATACGGCTCAATACAAACAATTGTTAAGGGGATGCAGTCTGGACTGGGTTCCTTATAACAATAACTTGACAACACATGAGTTTAGTTTAGCTGCAGCTACATGTTTTCTCTGAGCGTCAACAGACATCAGTCGATCACAACACTCTTCAACACAGACGATATGTTTTGAACAAAAGTTTGTTACAATCATTTTCATATAACGCTACTTGGGACAGCTCTGCTGTAAACACTGGTGTAGCTGGCTCTGCTCTAATCTCTCTACCCCGCGGTCTGCCGTGAACATGGGAAATAATTGCGACAGCTCTGCTGTAAACACTGGGAATAACCTCGGTTGCTACGCCCACACGCAACTGCAAAACCGCAAAACTTCACCCTGGGCACCGGTTTCAAAGACCGCGGTTGCAGTGTAGCAAATCCCCGGTTGTGTGTGGCCGAACAGTGCAACTGCGCACATACAATCATGGTTATATTAAAACCAGCGCTCGTGTGGATGGGGCCTAAGTGGGAGCAGGGTTCGTTACATTTTGCTGTATCTACTACAGTGACACTGACTGCTACAACGTGATATAAAAAAAATCATAGAGTACATAAAGGTGAATGATATAGATCAAATGTGTATGTAGCCTACAGCACAGTAATCATAAAAATATATCCACAGAGTTTTTAGAAATGTACGGAATAAAGGTATTGCTTTTCCCCCCTAAAAATGATTGATCATTGAATTTATAATAATAATAAAATGTGGCGGGGTCCAAATGTATCCCCTGCCTACCTCCCATTTCCCCACATGGAATGCACCTGATTAGACAAATTACTGTTGCTCTAGTGCAACATCTATAGTGGCATGTAAGTGTTTGGTATATTCACATGGAAGATTTAGATTTGTAGATGGAAAAGAAGCTTTTTCTGGAACCTTATTGACAGTTAACAGTCTGTAGTGTGGTAGTGAAAGGGTTAACCCGTTGTCGTGTGGCAGTGAAAGGGTTAACCTTCTGTATTGTTGCAGTGGAAGGGTTAATGATAATAATAATAAACTTTATTTGTATAGCACCTTTCATACAAAAATTACAGCTCAAAGTGCTTTACAACAGAAAAAAGACATACATTGAGCACATAAAGTAGACATAAAATCACAGTTTTTCACATTAGGATCTAACATCCCAACAGGCCACCTTGTTTATGGTTTGATTCAGTTTTAAAAAGAATAAAAAGAGTAAGATAGAATAGACAGAGTAGAATAGTGAAGTGCAATAAAATAGTAGAATAGAATAGACATAAAATGAGTGCAGACATATAAATATTTTTTTTACAGTGCAATAATATGATGAAGTTAAGACGAGCTTTCTATGGGCTTTTGAAAATGTAGGGGAGCAGCCGAGATAAATCGATGTTCGTTTCTAAAAAATTATATAATACAAATATTTCCCAAATGAAGATACAAGATCATCATTAAATATTATTTCACAAACCCTACATCCATGTCCCATGCCTTTTCAGTCTCCCCATTTTTTTCCACATGGATTGTGGGCCAAGTATTCGCTGATCATTCTAATCCATTATTTTATTCCAGAATGTATGTTTGTAAGTGCAAATAACAATAAACAAATAATAAACAAATAATGTGTTCAACAGCCTTACTATTTATTGTTCACGTGAATCCATTGATCATATTGTTTAGGCTAACTAAAGTAGAGGACAGTATTGTGTTCTTTTCCCCCCCTTGGATTAGCTGTAATGATGTCGGAAAGTTGCGTGGAATAAAGTGTGTGTTTCAAGACGTTAACATTTATTGGGCAAACAAGAAAAAGATGAACATGTTCAGCCTATTATGAAATCTGCATGTAGGTGGAACACACGTGTCTGCCCTTGCACAAAATTTAATAATGTCACAGTATTAACACTTTGAGTGCCAACGACGAGATTTCTCGTCCTAACTCGCCATGCGTTGAGTGCCAATGACGAGTTTTCTCGTTATTTAATCGTTGTTTCTTTTATTAGCGATATCCATTCATTTTTCATCCATCCAGCCTGACGTTATCATTGGGAATGGCTCTGAGCTCGAAAAGGGCAAATACCGCTGCCTATCGTCTCCCGGATGGTAATGCACATCATTGGATTGGATTGAGTGGCCATGTGCATCAGAAAAAAAGTCCGGTCCAGGCTTTCCCCATCTCTGGCAAGCAGTGTCTGTTACCACATTCACTGGGGAGGCTCGGAGCAGCTTTCGATTATGTGTTTCGGACTATAACGTTGGATCAATAAACGCGATCAATATTTGGAATGGCGATCAGGAATTGGATTAATCTTTTTGCAGAACATCTGATGTGAGGTAAGGCCTATTTTACCAGTATTTGGTTAATCAGATGTTTTTTTCATAGCGATCACAACGTGTCTGTCTGTGTGTGTGTGTGTGTGTGTGTGTGTGTGTGTGTGTGCGTGTATGACGTTAGCGCTGACCAGGTCATGGATAATAGATTTTTCAGCCCGCTTCTCTAGCGTGCATAAGTACACATATACTATCAATAATCTAGCGTTTATTTGAAAATTATTCATAAATCAGCCGAAAAATGACAACGTGTTTTGTGTATTCCACTTAGGGGCTATTATCGAGGAATTTCTCTGAAATAACCAGAACTCTCCGAAACTATACTCGTATTCAAAACAGTATAAAACGGAAATGTACCAATGAAAAAACAATCCGTTTCGTACATGTTGACTGTAAGCAAGTCATTGATAAGCGAGGGGTGTTTTAGACCCATAGCCATAATTTAAGATATAGTTTAAGCGTTCGCAAATATCCCTGACCTCCCATTGACTAAAGCGCTGGCACTCAAGGGGTTATCTGGGCAAAGGGGCGTGGCACCCAATGTGTTAATATAGCCATCAATATATTATGCTAAACGATTAGGGCCTATCACAAAATAAATACTAATAAATAACTGTATTTATCAATTAACAAGTCAGAGTCCGAGTCTGCACCTTCCGAGTCCGAATGCTCGAGTCAAAGTCCAAGTCTGAGTCATCAGTGTTCAAATCCAAGTCGAGTCACGAGTCCTGAAAATCAGTCCTGGACTCGAGTACTGCAACACTGACTATACTGTAACTGAACATGACTGGGAGTGTACTGTATTACTAGGCCAAGAACTGGACTCTTTATCTAAATGTGATGTCCGGATGGAATTTTGTACCTTCTATGTAAAACGTCCACATATTGTGTGCTAATTAAGTGCAATTATGCATGGCTAATATACCCCCAAAGGAGTATATTCGGGATATTTGCCTCGTGTCATGCTGAAGATCTACATTACATTGTAATTTACCCTAGGTCAAGCAATTAACATTTTTACACATTATCCAACCACATTGCTTATTAACCTTAACATGACAGTTTAACCTTCTGTTTGACACTATTAATTAATCCTCATGATTTATTGAATGTCACACTCTACAACCACAATTTAAAGCCACTGAGAAGTCTTGGTCAAGATGGTTGCAGGTGCCAGTGTGACAGACAGACAGACAGACAGACAGACAGACAGACAGACAGACAGACAGACAGACAGACAGACAGACAGACAGACAGACAGACAGACAGACAGACAGACAGACAGACAGACAGACAGACAGACAGACAGACAGACAGACAGACAGACAGACAGACAGACAGACAGACAGACAGACAGACAGACAGACAGACAGACAGACAGACAGACAGACAGACAGACAGACAGACAGACAGACAGACAGACAGACAGACAGACAGACAGACAGACAGACAGACAGACAGACAGACAGACAGACAGACAGACAGACAGACAGACAGACAGACAGACAGACAGACAGACAGACAGACAGACAGACAGACAGACCCATCCATCCATCCATCTTGGCCGAGACCTATCAGTGTCTTTTAAACAAATAAGTATATATATTAGAGGTGGGCATAGATACATTTTTTTTTAAATAATGACCAGAAGTAAGTCCTTACTTTTTCTTTCCTCCTTATATTTCTCAGGCCAGGTGGCCCATTACACCATGAGCCCATCTCCCGTTTCAAAAATGCATTACAGACTGTTTGAAAAAGCTGTTTTGCTATGATAATTGGTAATGAAATATCAAAATAATGTTCAATAAGATGTACTTGTGTTTAATAAGTTGTTTTATTCAGAAGTTAACACAAATAAATAATATTACCAGTACAGTACAGTATCTAGCACACTCTCAGGAGCAAAACAGAAAGAATAATTTCAAACTTGAACTATGTGACATGGCTTGAATCAACTGCTCCAGTGGAGTTGCTCAGTGGCCAATGGTGTCAACTGTGGTTGTACTGGGCAGCTCCCAGGTGTGAATGGAACTGTGTGAATGTGAAGCAGGGCGTTCCTGAAAAAGAGCAGCTGTGCTCAGCGAACCTACCCTGGGTAAATAAAGGTTAAATGTTTTTTTTTTTTTTTTTTAGATTAATGCGTTAATTATATTATTGCGCGATACTAGTATAGCGTTAAATGTGTTGCCATAACGATATAACACGTCTTTCACTTACGTCCTTAATTTAATCATTAATAATCTTTGTCTCCAAAGCAGCATCATGCAGGGATCCATTTATATTTGCCTGTACCAGATGATTTATTGATTGATTGATAGATAGATAGATAGATAGATAGATAGATAGATAGCAATATAGAGATATATATAGATAGGTGTTCCTTGTATACCAAAGGGAGATGTTTGACTACTTAAATAAATAAATGTCCTCTTCTAAAACAGGAAAAAGGAAGAAAAAAAGTGTATTCCTGCATAGTTAATATTAGCAGTCTTTTAAATGTCAGTGTGCCACTGGGGAGAGGGGCTTGATGTTTAGTTGAATTCACTGGCATTTTTATGACATCTGCTCCTTTCTCTCTTTGATTGCTCACTCTTCCTGTACAGTTTTTAGTTCCTGTACAGTTTTTAGTTAGCACTGTGACTGAAGATCCTTGAGCACAGCCTAGCCATCGAGAAAGGCCGCCATAGGCAGACTGTGTGTGTTAGAAAGAGAGAGAGAGAGAGAGAGAACATGTGTGTTTGTCATGTGTGTGTGTGTTAGAGAGAGACTATAGCATGTATGAGAGATTCAAAAGGACAAAGATCAACACTTAAATCCAACAAGAAGAGCGTCTATACCAGAGAAACCAAAGCAGCAAGGAGCCAATGGCCGACATCAGCTAAATAGGCTAGCCAGGTACTGTGACACCAGGCCACGTGACACACAGCTTTGGCCAACGGCCCAACGCTACCCAAGCTACACAAACGACCATTCACACACAGCACATGTCGTATCTCCAAATGTTGTGAAGTAGCATATGTTTTGCCTGGAAAAAAACATCGTTATTAACAAAACATTCAGGAGGGGAAGGAAGGAAGAGTAGGGTAATGTCATGACATTTTACCTGCACGAGGAACGCAGGGCGAAAGGCCTGCAACACAGGTCTCCACGTTGACGAAAGGCCTCTCGCTGTCGGGACAAAGCTATGGCCAGAGCCTTGTCATGGTGCAGGCCCGACTACATCTTCTGTCAAAGATGATGTCGTAGTCAGAGTGCCAGGGCCTGCTATTCTCAAGGCTAACTGATAGCATCAAACGAACGTTCCCAGCTGACGCTAAACAGCTAACTGGCTAACAGTTAGCTCAATCAGGCACCTGGCTGCATGTAGTAGCCGCATAGCTTGCTTCTGCGTTAGCTAACAGCTAACAAGCTATGCGGCTACTGTCTACATACAGCCAGGTGCTCTCACCAGGCACACACAGTTAGCTACTAGTAGTACTATATATTAGCTAGTCGACCAGTTTGGCTCCAGAGAGAGAGAAAGATAGATAGGTCAGGACAGGTCCACGGCGGGTATATAATCATAGGTTGACTCACATAACGCAGTATCAATGAATGCGGCGCGGCCGGCGCCAATGGTAAAGTTGGAAGGAGACTTGGCCCACAGTGTAATTCTTCTTCTTCTTCTTCTTCTTCTTCTTCTTCGAGTACTTTCCGGCAGACTGGACACCTTTCGGCATATTGCTGCCTAACAGATTTATCTGCTCACAAGTTCTCTTCTCCTTCTTTTGAAAAGACATCCACTCGCCTCGCTCCTCTGAATAGCGCTGAATTATCTACCTCGTGTGTCTTCTTCTTCTATTTGGTATTACGGCGGTCGGCGGACGGGCCGGAAACACTATCCTAAAATCTGTAGAGCAGCAAATCCGCAGAAACCGGAAAACTGCAGTCTGCAGAGCCAGGAAGTCAGACACATTCTACAAACGTGTCTAATGTGAAATATATAAGCATATAAGCAAAACTAGATTTTAGGTCTGTGATGAAAAAGGGCCTCGCGGGAAGGGGGGCCTCGCAAAAAAATAAAAAAAAAATAAAAAAAAATAATAAAAAAAATAAATATTTTTTTTATTTTTTTTATTTTTTATTTTATTTATTTTTTGCGAGGCCCCCCTTCCCGCGAGGCCCTGTGCGACCGCACTGCTCGCACACCCCCTGAGGCGGCCCTGTGTGTGTGTGTGTGTGTGTGTGGGGGGGGGGGGATTGGTGAATAGTATCAGGTTGCTGTATCTCCCTGCAGGACTCTCGTATTTCTGTTTCATCCCAGGTGCTATGGTTTTGCAGGACGTACCTCGTAGTGGAGGTTATGGTTAGACGTGAGGTCTCCAGTAAGGTTGAGATAAGGAGTCCCCTCTCTAGTGGAGGTTATGATTATAATGGGGCTTTGTGCTGGCACCCCTGTAAACCTGCCTATGCCTGAACTTTGGGACAGGAAGCTTTTGACATTTTAAATGAAAGCGTTTTTCAAAAAAATATTAAATTTCAGAGTTTCCACACAGAAGATATTTGTTAATGTCAGCACCGCTGAGAGAGATGGGGGGTCTTCCTGTATTGTCCCTAATTATCTAAGTGCTTAGAGTGTGTACGTTTCCTGGTTTCCTTCTTACTTGATCAAGGCACTGGCATTAGAAGTGAAGTTGGTCCCTGGGCGCTGAACTGTGGACAGTTGGACCCCCATTGCTCCTACATAGTTAGGACGGGTTAAATGCAGAGGACAAATTCCTGGTATATACAAAAAGATTTACTTGGCAATGGACCTGTCTCAAACCCCACCCTCTATTCTGTCTCAAACCCCACTCTCTATCTTGTCTCAAACCCCACTCTCTATCTTGTCTCAAACCCCACTCTCTATCTTGTCTCAAACCCCACCCTCTATTCTGTCTCAAACCCCACTCTCTATCTTGTCTCAAACCCCACTCTCTATCTTGTCTCAAACTCCACCCTCTATTCTGTCTCAAACCCCACTCTCTATCTTGTCTCAAACCCCACTCTCTATCTTGTCTCAAACCCCACCCTCTATTCTGTCTCAAACCCCACTCTCTATTCTGTCTCAAACCCCACCCTCTATTCTGTCTCAAACCCCACCCTCTATTCTGTCTCAAACCCCACCCTCTATTCTGTCTCAAACCCCACTCTCTATTCTGTCTCAAACCCCACCCTCTATTCTGTCTCAAACCCCACCCTATTTTCTGTCTCAAACCCCACCCTCTATTCTGTCTCAAACCCCACTCTCTATCTTGTCTCAAACCCCACTCTCTATTCTGTCTCAAACCCCACCCTCTTCTCTGTCTCAAACTCCACCCTCTATTCTGTCTCAAACCCCACTCTCTTTTCTGTCTCAAACCCCACCCTCTTCTCTGTCTCAAACTCCACCCTCTATTCTGTCTCAAACCCCACCCTATTTTCTGTCTCAAACCCCACCCTCTTCTCTGTCTCAAACCCCACTCTCTATTCTGTCTCAAACCCCACCCTCTATTCTGTCTCAAACCCCACTCTCTTCTCTGTCTCAAACCCCTCTCTCTATTCTGTCTCAACCCCCACCCTCTATTCTGTCTCAAACCCCACCCTATTTTCTGTCTCAAACCCCACTCTCTTCTCTGTCTCAAACCCCACTCTCTTCTCTGTCTCAAACCCCTCTCTCTATTCTGTCTCAAACCCCACCCTCTATTCTGTCTCAAACCCCACTCTCTTCTCTGTCTCAAACCCCTCTCTCTATTCTGTCTCAACCCCCACCCTCTATTCTGTCTCAAACCCCACCCTATTTTCTGTCTCAAACCCCACTCTCTTCTCTGTCTCAAACCCCACTCTCTTCTCTGTCTCAAACCCCACCCTCTATTCTGTCTCAAACTCCACTCTCTATTCTGTCTCAAACATATAAGAAAGCGGTCTAGCTGAGTCAATGTTGATGGTTTTGTTGAACATTTGTATTTCACAGGAGAGAAACTGTATTCAAAGAAAGCTATTAAAATAGTCTTTGAATCTAAATATACTTTCTTTGTGTTGATTTTACATTAATTCCATGATTTTACTCAAGTAAATATCTGTTACAAGCTTCGGTCTTAAGTCGAAAAATGCGATTTTTAATCTAGATTAATCTAGATTAATTACAGAAAATTGTGAGATGAATTAGTTAATTTTTTTTAATCTATTGACAACACTAGAAACAATTCATAATAATAATAATAATAATAATAATAATAATAAGAGAAAACCTGTCTTTTGATCTCACGCTAAATACCGCTGTGCGCGGTCACATACTGTATAGTACATACATACTGTGACGAGCCTGGTGTTGTTCAAGCTCGACACGGACCAAAACAAACAATTTCAATGTCCACACAAGCACAATTTCAATAAATAAATTATATTTATTGTTTATCAGCACAAGTCCAATGGGCAATAGGGTAATCCAAAAACAGTCCAGGGTCAAAACACGTATCAGGCTCTCGTACAAAATAAAGGATTGTTCAATACTCGTAGTTGTCCGGTCCAGGGTCAGTACACAAGGGGGTTTCTCAGCCAGTCTAGGGTCCAGTACACAATGAACACCTTCTCGCCTTCACCTCTCCTCTCACTACCTCTCACCTCGCAAAACTCCGTCAACAACAATCTCTCTCTCAATACCTCGCTCCTACCTCACTTCCTCTCAACTCAACTCTATCTATCTTAGTGTATTATAGTGTGTGTGTCTGGTGTGTGTGCGTGTGGGATGTGGGTGATCTAATGGTGCACAGGTGTGTTCTATCAGTACTAATCAGCTGCCTAATTGCTTCCACTCCTCCCAGTAGTACCTCCCATCCTTCACATATCCATGAGACGGGGGGTGATATCTGCCACATACATACATACATACATACATACATACATACATACATACATACATACATACATACATACGTAGCAGGGTGGATTATCCCTGCTTCGTGGGAACTGTGGTGCACGGTCACTAGGTAGCGAGACACAGTAGAACTCTGGCTAGTTGCACCTCCGTCTTTGGGGTCAGGAGCGTCAACTGGAGGCTGGCAGTGGGAGTGTATGAGGCCCAGGATTTACAAACCTAGTCCGGTACTCTGGTCTTCCTCTCTCTTCCAGGGCAGTCAGCAGTACTCCCCAACACGCCCTCACTCTCCCCAATTGTCCCCTTAGCACCCCCCCACACCTAGTGACTGGATGGTAAATAAATAACTTGGTTCCCCCCACAAGCAGTACCCTCCCTCATTAACACCAGAAACCTTACAGTGGAAAAGGGAAGGTTAAATAGGAACGGGTTAATAATATATAAGTTACCCGCATCAAAGGGTTAAGATTAGGCTCAATAAAAGACACACACACCGTGCTCCCATTCAGTCTGATTATTATTGCATCATTGTTCTAGTTACACAATAGCTACGTCTGGTGATTATTGCACCATGGTTATCGTTACACAATAGTTACAGTCTGATAATTATGTAATTACGCCCTAGGCACCAAGTGCTCTCGTGGTACCCAGACTAAGTGCTGCCCACGTCTGGGCTAGACACAGTATCAATACCTTCCCTAAGGGTTTACATATACTGCTCTAGTACTCCGTAATATGGGGAAAGAAGGGAGGA
This sequence comes from Notolepis coatsorum, assembly GCF_963971535.1. Classification (NCBI taxonomy): domain Eukaryota; kingdom Metazoa; phylum Chordata; class Actinopteri; order Aulopiformes; family Paralepididae; genus Notolepis; species Notolepis coatsorum. The sequence goes on from NC_140180.1 coordinate 99,977,163, forward strand.
CATAGGGGAGGAATAGAGGGGTTCACTGAATGAGAAAATATTATTACACCAACACGGTATCACACTCAAAAGAAATAAACAGAAAGCAAAAGAGTGGGCCCACAAAATACCAGTAAAAGTCCTATCTTAATGCCGGCATGTATTGTTTGGGGTACCCCTATGGAATGGTAGTAGCAACGTTACTTTCGCCCGCAGGCTGCACCACACTGTATACTGTATAATAACTCGGGAGCATCAATGCCCATTTGTACTCATCCAAAATGGCCGCCTCGCCGCGCCACTGTTGTCCGGAAAGCAAGATGGCGTCGAACGCTCTCTGTGAGGATGCTAGCAGGCGGAGCTGGGCAGAGAGGCAGCGCCGGCTGAGAGCGTGTGCTGAGTGATGACGACCCCTGCTGGCAGCCGGGTGCAGATCTGGTCGCAGGTACCTGGGGCAGGCTGATTGCAGGCAGCCGGAGCAGACTGATTGAAGGCAGCCGGAGCAGACCGTTTGTTGGCCCACGCGCATCTCGGGGCTCGCTCTCTATACCGCACACAGTAACTACTATAACTCGATTGTTAAGGACTTTGATACGTTGTTAGCCGCACGTTACTTATACCGCACACAGTAACTATTATAACCCGATTGTTAGTGCCTGGCTCTGCACTAATTGTTCACACACTATCGCTGGTACTGCTAGGATATCGTGTCCACTAGCAAGTACTTCCTATCACCCGTCGCTATCCCACGGGGCCCTCCAACATAACTTCTGCAACAGGGCTCTCCCGAGCCCCCGTCCGTTGCGACTGTTCGTGTTCAAGTTCACTGCCGAAGAGGTTCTCTTTCCGTCTTCCGCTCCCATATATCACGTTCCATCTCTCTCCAACACTCTCTGTCAGACACCGCCCCCTGCTGGTCCCGCTTACTAGTCACACAGGGAAGGATGTTGATTATGGTCCAGCGATACTGTGTATGGTCCATACTTCAGTCGATAGAAGGAAGAGAAACTCATATCATTGCTCGTGGGAATATCAATGATGTCTTTGTGTACAAAGGGGATATAAAACACAAGTCAGCAGTTCTGAATAATAAACAATATTTTCAGGCTGCTACACATACATACATACATACATACATACATACATACATACATACATACATACATACATACATACATACATACATACATACAACACATGATGTACAGTTGTACAGACACACTGGTACATCTACAGAGATATACAGAAGCAATGCCACACATACTGTATACATGCAGAGGGAACCAAGGCAAACAGAACAAAGCCCCTGCTCCGGTCCCTGCAGGGCACAATACACCCACACATACTGCATACCTTCATTGTTCTTTCTCTACCGTTGGGTATTATTCACATACTTTCTTGACGAGTGTGATCTATAGATGGAAAATGAGCTTGTTTAAACCTATGTTAACCTGTTAATTGTATTTATGTTGATGGCAGTGAGTGCTGCTCAGGAAGCACTATTTATTTTATTTTAATTATTTTATTTTAATACTTTATACTCATAAGTATCTTGTACAATATCATCCTTAACTGAGGATGAGATTGTTAATGATGTTGATAATGATGTAATGTATTGAATATTGTTGTATTGTTGTAAGTGCCGGACCCCAGGAAGAATTGCTTTTGTCAAGTGCAAAAGCGAATGGGGATCCTAATGTAGCGGGGGTAAGTATGCCCGCCCTTGTAGGGGTTAATATGGTGTGTTCTTACCTTGGAAGATTGAGATGACGAAAGGAGTTAAGTCCCCATCCCCAATACAATTAGCCTCACTACCTACATGTGTAAGTATGTTTGTAACTATCCTGCTCTACTCTACCGTTAGTATGAATATAAATAGATATGACGAGGTGGGCTTCAGGATTTAACTCTGACACAATGGAGTGTACAATTATGCTCAACTCTCAACAGTTTCAGCTGAAACATAAACCATCCCTCCCCAAGTCTAGCAGGATAGGTGAGACGCCCCTACTCCAAGGTAAACCATTACTAAAGAACACCTGAGAAGTTAATTCAGTTTGTCAAAACAAAATGAAATATTTATTTTCCATGAAGAGAAATATTCTCTTTCTCCTCTCAGTCCTTCCTTCTGCTCTTTCCGTCAAGGACAATTATTTCAAACAAAACAATACAACAATTCACTTTCACAGCAACAACATCCTTCTTAGTTCTCCTTATAATCAATACCCAACCTGGATGGTTATTTCTACTTCAAAAATGGACTCACAGTGTATAACTCAATATATCAATATGTTATGGCAGTTCACCTGTAACAGTTGCATATAATTATGGCAGTTCACTTATAACAGTTGCATATAATTATGACGGTTCACTTATGATATAGTTGCATATAACTATGACAGTTCACTTATGACAGTTGTAATGACCTCACAACAAAAGCTCCCTTATAACTTCACAGAGGGAGTATTCACTCTGGATATAAATGGGATATCTGTCACCCACTAAGGGTTAACACATTACTTCAGTCTTCCACAACTGACATGGGTTTGATACAGTTAACTATCACTTTACACGATACCTCAGTTGGTTAGAACTGGAAAAGGGTTTGATACAATTACCACTCCTGTAGACTGCATACGAGATGAGCTGAGTCACTGGAGGATGTCTTCTGATGGCAGGGAAACGTCCTATTTCAAATGTTCTAAATAATGCATGTAACTGCTTGATCACTGAGCTTGTACGTATGTTTCAATCTGTTTGTGTATGTGTGTGTTCCAGTCTTTTTGTGTGTGTGTGTATTCCAGTCTGTTTGTGTGTGCGTGTATTCCAGTCTGTTTGTGTGTGCGTGTATTCCAGTCTGTTTGTGTGTGGGATAGTGTGTGTGTGCGTGTTAGCTGTTAATGGACACCAGCCGGTCTCCCTCAGATCCTGGTTCTGCTTGGACAGCGGCACCACGTCTTCTTCAATCCAGAACGAATGCACAATTCAGTCTAGGCACCACGTCTTCTTCAATTCAGTCTTTGCTGAACTTGGCTTTCATCTTCTGTACTCGATATGATAGGAACATCAACGAACACGACCGCAATAACGCACTCACTGGTATTTACTGCGCATGCCGTTCAAGGCGCGAAGCTACATTTCACGTTAACACTTCACGTACTGACCGCAGGTCTCGGCGGTAGCTACTGACTTTTAGCTTATTAAAAGTCCATCAAAACTCTCACAGAATATTCATCTGCTTCTTTCTTCAACAATGTCATTCACTTTCTTGAAACTTACAGCACTGACAAAGCCTCTTTCGCTTTCAGTCGAATGTTACTTTTCAGAAACGAACGCCGCCATTGTCGCGGTTAGCATGATATTCTCTCAGACACGAGGGTACTTGTCGCATAAAACATAATTACTCATGCGATCCGGATATGGCGTGAAACACAAAAAAATATCCTAACCCACATAAATGGCATAATCATACTCCCTTATTCAATAACAATGCACTCTTGATTGAAAAACGACCTACAAGATTCCCTATATGGGAAAAGCAAGGCATACACTCATTAGGGGATGTTTTTAACAAACAGGGTTTTTGTAGTTATGAAGAAATACGCAAAAAATTTTATCTCACCAAGTCCACACATATTTTTTACATACAGTTATTGTTATGTTTGAAGTCTCAAGGTGTTCCATTAAAGATACCAATTGAACACCACAGATACCACAAATTCTTCTATGAAAGAGAGACATCGAGAGGTTTTGTTTCAGATTTTTATCATCAATTACTAACGTCCTCGTATGAAACCCTCCACCTGGACTCCGTCTGGAGGAGGGATATACCAGACCTGGAAAGTGATTTTGATTGGCAAGAAGCCTGGGCAAATGTTCGACTCACATCAAGGAACCCGGACCATCAACAAATCAATCTTAACTATATTCACAGGACATACTTGACTCCTATAAGACTGAAAAAAATGGGTCTTATACAGGACTCCAAATGCTCCTTATGTACAAATGGGGACGAGGGGACATTTATGCACATGTACTGGGACTGCCCACCAGTTAAGATATTCTGGAAAGAGGTGACCCAGCAATTATCAAATCTCTTAACTTGGAATATACCTGTACACCCCTCTGTATTACTGCTGAATGATGTTTTTGAGTGTGCAGTACATCCACAGCTAAAGAGATTGGTTTTATCGGGTATCACAGTGGCTAAAAAGCTGATAGCATCACGATGGTTCCAACCGGAAAAAATGTGCCGAAAGGTCTGGATTATTACATATCTCGATGTGATCTATCAAGAAATATCTACAGCAAGAATTTTGGGTCTCAATGAATCCAAAATGACATTGTGGTTAGAAGTGGTGGAGAAAATAAAAGCTAGCATATAATGGTAGTGTCTGGTTAGGAGCGAGGGATAATGGATGGATTATCCAATGGGGGGTCCGGGAGGGGGGGGGGGGTATGAGCTAGAGCATATGTGTGTAGGTTTTTAGATAACAGGTATTAAGGGTATATCCTGTATAAGACAATTAACTAAATGGTGATTTCATTGGATGTGCACTGTCAACTAATGCTTGTATATCTTATCGTGTGTTGTCATGTTTGTTTATGTGTTTGTTTAAAAAATAATAAAAAAATAAAATACAAAACTCACGTTACGATAACAATGCGACCACACACGGTTATTAAACTGTCCGTTCTAATGTCCGTTACTTCTTCTTAGAAGTTGTGTTGGCTTAACGTCAACTTCTAGTCGTTTCGTGAAGAGACTGTATTCTCCGTGCCTCTCTCATGGGCAACGTCTTGTTCCAACATGCCGTCTTGTTCCAACATGCCGTCTTGTTCCAACATGCCTGGACACGGCCGTCACTGTGGGACTCCACTCAGGTACTCCATTCTGATAGGCTGGTTCTGAAAACTCCCGCCCCACTCATGATAGGACCATGTACCTACCTGTTCATAATGATTCCACTATGTGTAGAATTACGATGGTAGGATAACCATCTATTTACATCCCCTACACTAAATAAACATAAACATAAACCTGTTGAAAATCGTAATTTATAGATCTGTTCTACTCTGGTGTTTCTAAACATTACTACAGTGAAACAAACATTTTACATCCACAAAATACAGCCAATACAATTAAATGTATTCGATCTACCTGTTGTCTCGTGTTGGTGGTTGGGCTAATCTAATCTTACTGTATTTTGTTTTGTTTTGATCGCTGATTGGGTCTTTAAACCATCCAACGCTTTGGGACTTAACACACACAAAAAAATAAAGACATTTCTAAATCAAAGAAACTCAAGTGTTTATCCAATCAAAATCCACACAGGCTAATGGGTGCATCTTTGTATTTTCATGTGGAATCATGCCTGCTTTCATGTGAGCTTTGGGATATTAAAGAAAACAACGAAAATAAAAGGCTTTCGTATAATGAAAGTAGTCTTTGAAAATAAAAATCTAATTTCCATATATGGCATGGTCATGGTTATCTTTCTTTAATGTCAGCACTCCGTTACGTGGGGCTCTGTTCTCTATTTTTCTCTTTCTCTCAGCCATTCATTTCATTGTCATACTTATGCACAGTATTCCATTGCAGATATCTTGGCAGCAAACAACAGCTGATTGTAATCAAGTAGCAGGTGATTATCATTAAATGACAGATGTGGCCTATAATCCATAGCATTGCTCCATAATGTAAAGCAAATAATGTCATGAGAATAGTATGTATATAATGCGTCTTTACTATCCTGTCCTGATGGCTATCTTGCATGTCTGAATGGCAAAAACATCATTACCAGTACCTGTAGTTAAACACATGTTATTGTGTAAAAGAATGTTATGTACCTTTATGGTTAAACACATTGTATTGTGTAGAGGAAGGTGATGTACTGATGATGTACATGACATCTGCAACCTGCCCCCTTGATATTGTCCCCACTGCTCTTCTGAATGATGTATTTGTGACATAACGGAACGTAGGCCAAATGCGTCCAAATTTTTATAGGATTCTATCACATTTTCATAACAATAGCACCCTGCGCCGTTTTCATTGAGGTTTCTTACAAATTAACGATGCTTTATCTTGTCCTTTATATGCCGATTATCATTAGAATCTCAAATTGTACCATATGTCCCCCTTTAGACAACATATGTAACGCTACCAGCGCACTTTTGTTAAGATAATTAGTTGGCCATTCTCGGTCGCTATACTGAGGTCGCAGTAATAGTTTAACGCTGTTCAAATCACGTCGGAGAATATAGACACATCCCAGTGACCTGCGACCTGTGCTAACGCTCTTGGGAAATGCAGTGTTGTAGTTCTCAACATTTTCAGCCTTTAATTTTAAACCAATGCTGCCATCTACTGACAACAAAAAAGTGTTGTCTAATCGTCACCTTGAGAGCTACTTCCGTATACAGCGGCGCCCCAAACCCATTCTAGAGATTCCCACTTTTTGCTGGGAGTGGGGCGTGGCCGTATTTGGTCGCAGACAATAAGAGTGGCCGCATTTGGGCACCGTGACGTTAGATGGTCCGAGCATCCTCTCTACAATCACCAGCTCTCTGGCCGCTAGTACCATTGCAACCTGCTCCTAGTAACACTCCAACCTGCTCCTGGTAACACTCCAACCTGCTCCTGGTAACACTCCAACCTGCTCCTGGTAACACTCCAACCTGCTCCTAGTAACACTCCAACCTGCTCCTAGTAACACTCCAACCTGCTCCTGGTAACACTCCAACCTGCTCCTAGTATCACTCCAACCTGCTCCTAGTAACACTCCAACCTGCTCCTAGTAACACTCCAACCTGCTCCTAGTAACACTCCAACCTGCTCCTAGTAACACTCCAACCTGCTCCTGGTAACACTCCAACCTGCTCCTGGTAACACTCCAACCTGCTCCTAGTAACACTCCAACCTGCTCCTAGTAACACTCCAACCTGCTCCTAGTAACACTCCAACCTGCTCCTAGTAACACTCCAACCTGCTCCTAGTAACACTCCAACCTGCTCATAGTAACACTCCAACTTGCTCCTAGTAACACTCCAACCTGCTCTTAGTAACACTCCAACCTGCTCCTAGTAACACTCCAACCTGCTCCTAGTAACACTCCAACCTGCTCCTGGTAACACTCCAACCTGCTCCTGGTAACACTCCAACCTGCTCCTAGTAACACTCCAACCTGCTCCTAGTAACACTCCAACCTGCTCATAGTAACACTCCAACCTGCTCATAGTAACACTCCAACTTGCTCCTAGTAACACTCCAACCTGCTCCTAGTAACACTCCAACCTGCTCTTAGTAACACTCCAACCTGCTCTTAGTAACACTCCAACCTGCTCATAGTAACACTCCAACTTGCTCCTAGTAACACTCCAACCTGCTCCTAGTAACACTCCAACCTGCTCTTAGTAACACTCCAACCTGCTCTTAGTAACACTCCAACCTGCTCATAGTAACACTCCAACTTGCTCCTAGTAACACTCCAACCTGCTCCTAGTAACACTCCAACCTGCTCTTAGTAACACTCCAACCTGCTCCTAGTAACACTCCAACCTGCTCATAGTAACACTCCAACTTGCTCCTAGTAACACTCCAACCTGCTCTTAGTAACACTCCAACCTGCTCCTACTCCTAGTAATACTCCAACCTGCTCCTAGTAACACTCCAACCTGCTCCTAGTACCATTACAACCTGCTTAGTACCATTCCAACCTGCTTAGTACCACTCCAACCTGCTCCTAGTACCATTCCAACCTGCTCCTAGTACCATTCCTACATGCAGCTTCGTACTTTTGCCAAATTCAAGTATTTTCTCTCCTGCAAATATCTTGAGAAAGCCATCCATGCCTTCATCTCCTCCTGCTATTGCAATTCCCTGTATATTGGGTCGTCCCTGTCCTGCCTGCAACTGGGCCAGGACTCTGCAGCCAGGTACTGGCATTACAGCTGGAGTTGTTCCCTTGACCAACATCCTGGCATTACAACTGGAGTTCGTCCTTTGACCAAGGTACTGGCATTACAGCTGGAGTTGGTCCTTTGACCAAGGTACTGGCATTACAGCTGGAGTTGGTCCCTTGACCAAGGTACTGGCATTACAGCTGGAGTTGGTCCCTTGACCAAGGTACTGGCATTACAGCTGGAGTTGGTCCCTTGACCAAGGTACTGGCATTACAGCTGGAGTTGGTCCCTTGACCAAGGTACTGGCATTACAGCTGGAGTTGGTCCCTTGACCAAGGTACTGGCATTACAGCTGAAGTTGGTCCCTTGACCAAGGTACTGGCATTACAGCTGGAGTTGGTCCCTTGACCAACATCATGGCATTACAGCTGGAGTTGGTCCTTTGACCAAGGTACTGGCATTACAGCTGGAGTTGGTCCCTGGCATCACACACACACACACGCACGCACGCACGCACACACACACACACACACACACACACACACACACACACACACACACACACACACACACACACACACACACACACACACTCGTTACTAATTTCAGTTCAGAATTTGAATGAATGGTGCCAGGTGTAATGCCTATTGCTCTTATTAGTGTGGGTGACCTGGCGAAGCCAGGTTGCAACCCACACTATACATATCTATACTCTTTTTATTATTCTTCTTTATTCCACCGATTTTGACAACACACTCGTGCCAGAGCGTTCGCGCCCCATACACGTGAAAGGTATCAAAACGACCGGCTTGCTCCAACTCGATGTGCTATTCGAACTCGTAAAGTTTCACCGCACCGTCTGGCTACGAATCGACTTTAAACGGTAAAATTTCGGAAATACAGTGCAATTTAGAGTTTCAAACACTTTGCAACACGTAAGCGTTTGCGCACCATACACGTGAAAGGTATCAAAACGAGCGGCTTGCCTATGGCAACTGCGGTCTTCGAACTCGTAAAAGTTTCACCGCACCGTCTGGCTACGAATCGACTTTAAACGGTAAAATTTCGGTCCCATTGGGAATGCATTGCATTTTAGAGTGTAGCAGCTGAAATAATCTTTTTCCCCCTACCTTGGGTGAATTGCGAGTGTGATCTCAATTTTGGACGTAGAAATAAAACAAACACATCAAAACGATGACACGGCTGTCATCCCGCTCACAAAAGAAAAATAAATGGAATTGGACATTTCTATCTCAACTGACGACCATTTGTTTGAAGGTTCTCCTCCCCATTGACCGCCATGCAATCGCCCTCTAGAAATCCATTTTTTTTTAGCCTTCTGTTCCGATCGCCGAAGGAGTGCCACAATATCGCACGAATGCCACAATCTCGCGCACAACCCTTCGCCTACTCGTTGTAGTGCTCTTGTGCGAGTCACAACGCTTCATCTCTTATAGTTTTCTTTTAATCAACGTGACAATGCAGTCATGTAAAGAAATTTCAGAATATGCAAGTCATTGTGCTCATGGCTGATTGGTTCAGGCTTAACAGCTGTGAGGCTCAGGGCTCATGGCTGAGCTGACCTGCCAATGACATCATCCACTTAACCCATCATTGGCCATCACTGTGTTGCACTACTGAATTGCTGGACAGCGCCCTCTGTCTTGTGGGTTGTGTCATTGTACTCAGTAGGGATATCCTCTTTCATTTTTCATTGGTCCATGTTGACCACCTTTCATTGGTCGATGTTTACCACTCCCCCGATCATTAGACCACGCCCCCTTAGGCCACACCCCCTCAGTGTATCTCTTGAACCGTTTGTCGTAGAGACTTGCGGTTTGTGCCATTGGTCGATGTTGACCACCTTTCATTGGTCGATGTTGACCACTCCCCTGATCCGTAGACCACGCCCCCTTAGGCCACACCCCCTCAGTGTATCTCTTGAACCGTTTGTCGTAGAGACTTGCGGATTGTGCCATTGGTCGATGTTGACCACCTTTCATTGGTCGATGTTGACCACTCCCCCGATCCTTAGACCACGCCCCCTTAGACCACACCCCCTCAGTGTATCTCTTGAACCGTTTGTCGTAGAGACTTGCGGATTGTGCCATTGTACTCAGTGTAATAGTGTGTAATAGTGTAATAGTGTGTAATAGTGTAATAGTGTGTAATAGTGTGTAATAGTGTAATAGTGTAATAGTGTGTAATAGTGTGTAATAGTGTAATAGTGTGTAATACTGTAATAGTGTAATAGTGTGTAATAGTGTAATAGTGTGTAATAGTGTAATAGTGTAATAGTGTGTAATAGTGTAATAGTGTGTAATAGTGTAATAGTGTGTAATAGTGTGTAATAGTGTAATAGTGTGTAATAGTGTAATATTGTGTAATATTGTGTAATAGTGTAATAGTGTAATAGTGTGTAATAGTGTGTAATAGTGTGTAATAGTGTGTAATAGTGTAATAGTGTGTAATAGTGTGTAATAGTGTGTAATAGTGTAATAGTGTGTAATAGTGTGTAATAGTGTAATAGTGTGTAATAGTGTAATAGTGTAATAGTGTAATAGTGTGTAATAGTGTAATAGTGTAATAGTGTAATAGTGTGTAATAGTGTAATAGTGTAATAGTGTGTAATAGTGTAATAGTGTGTAATAGTGTGTAATAGTGTGTAATAGTGTAATAGTGTGTAATAGTGTAATAGTGTGTAATAGTGTGTAATAGTGTAATAGTGTGTAATAGTGTAATAGTGTGTAATAGTGTAATAGTGTAATAGTGTGTAATAGTGTAATAGTGTGTAATAGTGTAATAGTGTGTAATAGTGTAATAGTGTAATTGTGTAATAGTGTAATATTGTGTAATAGTGTAATAGTGTGTATAGTGTAATAGTGTAATAGTGTGTAATAGTGTGTAATAGTGTAATAGTGTGTAATAGTGTGTAATAGTGTGTAATAGTGTAATAGTGTGTAATAGTGTAATAGTGTGTAATAGTGTGTAATAGTGTAATAGTGTGTAATAGTGTAATAGTGTGTAATAGTGTAATAGTGTAATAGTGTAATAGTGTGTAATAGTGTAATAGTGTGTAATAGTGTAATAGTGTGTAATAGTGTAATAGTGTAATAGTGTAATAGTGTGTAATATTGTGTAATATTGTGTAATAGTGTAATAGTGTAATAGTGTGTAATAGTGTAATAGTGTGTAATAGTATAATAGTGTGTAATAGTGTGTAATAGTGTAATAGTGTGTAATAGTGTAATAGTGTGTAATAGTGTAATAGTGTAATAGTGTGTAATATTGTAATAGTGTGTAATAGTGTAATAGTGTGTAATAGTGTAATAGTGTAATAGTGTAATAGTGTGTAATAGTGTAATAGTGTAATAGTGTAATAGTGTGTAATAGTGTAATAGTGTGTAATAGTGTGTAATAGTGTAATAGTGTAATAGTGTGTAATAGTGTAATAGTGTGTAATAGTGTAATAGTGTAATAGTGTAAGTGTAATAGTGTGTAATAGTGTGTAATAGTGTAATAGTGTGTAATAGTGTAATAGTGTAATAGTGTGTAATAGTGTAATATTGTGTAATAGTGTAATAGTGTAATAGTGTAATAGTGTAATAGTGTGTAATATTATAATAGTGTGTAATAGTGTGTAATAGTGTAATAGTGTGTAATAGTGTAATAGTGTAATAGTGTGTAATATTGTAATAGTGTGTAATAGTGTAATAGTGTGTAATAGTGTAATAGTGTAATAGTGTGTAATAGTGTGTAATAGTGTAATAGTGTAATAGTGTAATAGTGTGTAATAGTGTAATAGTGTGTAATAGTGTGTAATAGTGTAATAGTGTAATAGTGTGTAATAGTGTAATAGTGTGTAATAGTGTAATAGTGTGTAATAGTGTAATAGTGTAATAGTGTGTAATAGTGTAATAGTGTAATAGTGTGTAATAGTGTAATAGTGTGTAATAGTGTAATAGTGTAATAGTGTGTAATAGTGTAATAGTGTAATAGTGTAATAGTGTGTAATAGTGTAATAGTGTGTAATAGTGTGTAATAGTGTAATAGTGTAATAGTGTGTAATAGTGTAATAGTGTGTAATAGTGTAATAGTGTAATAGTGTAAGTGTAATAGTGTGTAATAGTGTGTAATAGTGTAATAGTGTGTAATAGTGTAATAGTGTGTAATAGTGTAATATTGTGTAATAGTGTAATAGTGTAATAGTGTAATAGTGTAATAGTGTGTAATAGTGTAATAGTGTGTAATATTATAATAGTGTGTAATAGTGTGTAATAGTGTAATAGTGTGTAATAGTGTAATAGTGTGTAATATTGTAATAGTGTGTAATAGTGTAATAGTGTGTAATAGTGTAATAGTGTAATAGTGTGTAATAGTGTGTAATAGTGTAATAGTGTAATAGTGTAATAGTGTGTAATAGTGTAATAGTGTGTAATAGTGTGTAATAGTGTAATAGTGTAATAGTGTGTAATAGTGTAATAGTGTGTAATAGTGTAATAGTGTGTAATAGTGTAATAGTGTAATAGTGTGTAATAGTGTAATAGTGTAATAGTGTGTAATAGTGTGTAATAGTGTAATAGTGTAATAGTGTGTAATAGTGTGTAATAGTGTAATAGTGTAATAGTGTGTAATAGTGTAATAGTGTAATAGTGTGTAATAGTGTAATAGTGTAATAGTGTGTAATAGTGTGTAATAGTGTAATAGTGTGTAATAGTGTAATAGTGTGTAATAGTGTGTAATAGTGTGTAATAGTGTAATAGTGTGTAATAGTGTAATAGTGTGTAATAGTGTGTAATAGTGTAATAGTGTGTAATAGTGTAATAGTGTGTAATAGTGTAATAGTGTAATAGTGTAATAGTGTGTAATAGTGTAATAGTGTGTAATAGTGTAATAGTGTGTAATAGTGTAATAGTGTAATAGTGTAATAGTGTGTAATATTGTGTAATATTGTGTAATAGTGTAATAGTGTAATAGTGTGTAATAGTGTAATAGTGTGTAATAGTATAATAGTGTGTAATAGTGTGTAATAGTGTAATAGTGTGTAATAGTGTAATAGTGTGTAATAGTGTAATAGTGTAATAGTGTGTAATATTGTAATAGTGTGTAATAGTGTAATAGTGTGTAATAGTGTAATAGTGTGTAATAGTGTGTAATAGTGTAATAGTGTGTAATAGTGTAATAGTGTAATAGTGTGTAATATTGTAATAGTGTGTAATAGTGTAATAGTGTGTAATAGTGTAATAGTGTAATAGTGTGTAATAGTGTGTAATAGTGTAATAGTGTAATAGTGTAATAGTGTGTAATAGTGTAATAGTGTGTAATAGTGTGTAATAGTGTAATAGTGTAATAGTGTGTAATAGTGTGTAATAGTGTAATAGTGTGTAATAGTGTAATAGTGTAATAGTGTGTAATAGTGTAATAGTGTAATAGTGTGTAATAGTGTAATAGTGTGTAATAGTGTAATAGTGTAATAGTGTGTAATAGTGTGTAATAGTGTGTAATAGTGTAATAGTGTAATAGTGTGTAATAGTGTAATAGTGTAATAGTGTGTAATAGTGTAATAGTGTAATAGTGTGTAATAGTGTAATAGTGTAATAGTGTGTAATAGTGTAATAGTGTGTAATAGTGTAATAGTGTAATAGTGTGTAATAGTGTAATAGTGTGTAATAGTGTAATAGTGTAATAGTGTGTAATAGTGTAATATTGTGTAATAGTGTAATAGTGTGTAATAGTGTAATAGTGTGTAATAGTGTAATAGTGTAATAGTGTGTAATAGTGTAATAGTGTGTAATAGTGTAATAGTGTGTAATAGTGTAATAGTGTGTAATAGTGTAATAGTGTAATAGTGTGTAATAGTGTAATAGTGTAATAGTGTGTAATAGTGTAATAGTGTGTAATAGTGTGTAATAGTGTGTAAAAGTGTGTAATAGTGTAATATTGTAATATTGTGTAATAGTGTAATAGTGTAATAGTGTTGCGGGTTGTGTCATTGCACTCAGTAGGGATATCCTCTTTGATTGGTCTATGTTGACCACTCCCCCGATCCTTAGGCCGCGCCCCCTTTTTGTATCCTTTGAACCGTTTGTCATAGAGACTCGCGAGAGACCCTCTCCCCCGTTGGCCGGCGGTGCACAGGCGTCACCCACACTTTCACAATTTCCCCCGCGCGGAATTGTCTAGTTCTTATTATGATACACATTACATTTACATTTAATCATTTAGCTGACACTACTGTACATTACTCAAATCGTTGCCTTTGTGGAATTGCTTTGGTGGTAATTAAGGATTCAAAGGAGAAAGCACCTGCATACAACTTTAAAAAAAGGTGGTAGATACAAATAGAGAATAGAGAAAACTTAGCAAAGATAATACGTTGCAAATGTTCCCATTATTCATAGTTTGTTCCCATTTATCACAGAGGTTTCCCTGGCAGAGCATGGCAGCAGTGCCCAATTGTCCCTAATGTGATGTTTTTATTGCTGCTGTTTATGTTTGATTAGTGTTTAATATAAACCACAGGGGGACGTTCCCTGAAATACTGAATGCTAACATGCCAATTGAAGGCGGTATTGGTTTTGTTTGATGGCTCTTTTACAAACATTCAGTTTCAGTGTGTCAGCTTTCAAGAAATTACATACAAACTAGTCTAACCAGTTCTGAAACCGGTTGATCAGTGCTACAACCAAAACAGTATAGAAACCAGTCTAACCAGTTCTGAAACCTGTTGATCAGTGCTACAACCAAAACAGTATAGAAACCAGTCTAACCAGTTCTGAAACCTGTTGATCAGTGATACAACCAAAACAGTATAGAAACCAGTCTAACCAGTTCTGAAACCTGTTGATCAGTGTTACAACCAAAACAGTATAGAAACCAGTCTAACCAGTTCTGAAACAGGCTGATCAGTGCTACAACCAAAACAGTATAGGAACCAGTCTAGACCAGTTCTGAAACAGGCTGATCAGTGATACAACATAAACAGCATCTATCTATCTATCTATCTATCTATCTATCTATCTATCTATCTATCTATCTATCTATCTATCTATCTATCTATCTATCTATCTGTCTGTCTGTCTGTCTGTCTGTCTGTCTGTCTGTCTGTCTGTCTGTCTGTCTGTCTGTCTGTCTGTCTGTCTGTCTGTCTGTCTGTCTGTCTGTCTGTCTGTCTGTCTGTCTGTCTGTCTGTCTGTCTGTCTGTCTGTCTGTCTGTCTGTCTGTCTGTCTGTCTGTCTGTCTGTCTGTCTGTCTGTCTGTCTGTCTGTCTGTCTGTCTGTCTGTCTGTCTGTCTGTCTGTCTGTCTGTCTGTCTGTCTGTCTGTCTGTCTGTCTGTCTGTCTGTCTGTCTGTCTGTCTGTCTGTCTGTCTGTCTGTCTGTCTGTCTGTCTGTCTGTCTGTCTGTCTGTCTGTCTGTCTGTCTGTCTGTCTGTCTGTCTGTCTGTCTGTCTGTCTGTCTGTCTGTCTGTCTGTCTGTCTGTCTGTCTGTCTGTCTGTCTGTCTGTCTGTCTGTCTGTCTGTCTGTCTGTCTGTCTGTCTGTCTGTCTGTCTGTCTGTCTGTCTGTCTGTCTGTCTGTCTGTCTGTCTGTCTGTCTGTCTGTCTGTCTGTCTGTCTGTCTGTCTGTCTGTCTGTCTGTCTGTCTGTCTGTCTGTCTGTCTGTCTGTCTGTCTGTCTGTCTGTCTGTCTGTCTGTCTGTCTGTCTGTCTGTCTGTCTGTCTGTCTGTCTGTCTGTCTGTCTGTCTGTCTGTCTGTCTGTCTGTCTGTCTGTCTGTCTGTCTGTCTGTCTGTCTGTCTGTCTGTCTGTCTGTCTGTCTGTCTGTCTGTCTGTCTGTCTGTCTGTCTGTCTGTCTGTCTGTCTGTCTGTCTGTCTGTCTGTCTGTCTGTCTGTCTGTCTGTCTGTCTGTCTGTCTGTCTGTCTGTCTGTCTGTCTGTCTGTCTGTCTGTCTGTCTGTCTGTCTGTCTGTCTGTCTGTCTGTCTGTCTGTCTGTCTGTCTGTCTGTCTGTCTGTCTGTCTGTCTGTCTGTCTGTCTGTCTGTCTGTCTGTCTGTCTGTCTGTCTGTCTGTCTGTCTGTCTGTCTGTCTGTCTGTCTGTCTGTCTGTCTGTCTGTCTGTCTGTCTGTCTGTCTGTCTGTCTGTCTGTCTGTCTGTCTGTCTGTCTGTCTGTCTGTCTGTCTGTCTGTCTGTCTGTCTGTCTGTCTGTAATAAAGGAAATGTGGGTATCATAGCATCACGGGGGAGGGGAGTCACAGGTATGGGAAGGGTATTAGAAGAAAGACATAAATATAGACAATAAAATGTAATCTGAATATAAAATACAAGAATATTTAACAGTAGACACAAAGGTGCAGATAATATACCTTACAATACATATAGAATTTTTTTCTGAATATTTAGGCTACTATAATTAAAAGTAAACAGTATATACAAGGTGCAGATGAGGGTATATCTATCCATCCCTCCTTCACTCCATCCTTCCAGTCTCTATCAATCATGAAGCCATAATTAGAGACTGTCCAATTTATATGACTTCATTATTGGAATGGACCACTGGACTCTATCGTACACCATCCAGTGATTGGCTTTCACTTAGAGTGCCTATAGTTTGCAGTGAACTTGGTCTGCTTTGTACTGAACAAATCTGCTTTTGGCATCTCTGGCCCTACCTCATAGAATACCCTGCAGGAAACTCAGAAACTTGACACTTTTTTGTTTTTGAAATGTGCTCTTAATTCTGATTGTATGATTGATTAAGTCCTGGTTGTCTGAGGGTTCTGTATTTATTAACACATTATGACATTTATGAATGTAACAACTTGATGACACTAAATGAGACAGACAGATTATATATATATATATATATATATATATATATATAAAGAAAGATAGATAGACAGGCATGCAGACAGATAAACATAAAGATAGATAGACAGGCATGCAGACAGATACATATGAAGAAAGATAGACAGGCAGACAGACAAGCAGACATAAATATGAATAAAGATAGACAGGCAGACATGCAGACAGATACACATGAATAAAGATAGACAGGCAGACAGACAGATACATATGAAGAAAGATAGACATAAACATGAAGAAAGATAGACAGACAGACAGACAGACAGACAGACAGATAAACATAAAGAAAGATAGACAGACAGACAGATAAACATGAAGAAAGATAGACAGGCAGACATGCAGACAGATACACATGAAGAAAGATAGACAGACATACAGATAAACATAAAGAAAGATAGACAGGCAGACATGCAGACATAAATATGAAGAAAGATATACAGGCATGCAGACAGATAAATATAAAGAAAGATAGACAGGCAGACATGCAGACAGATAAACATAAGGAAAGATAGACAGGCAGACAGCTGAATATGAAGAAAGATAGACAGGCAGACATATACACATGAAGAAAGATAGACAGGCAGACATGCAGACATAAATATGAAGAAAGATATACAGGCATGCAGACAGATAAATATAAAGAAAGATAGACAGGCAGACATGCAGACAGATAAACATAAGGAAAGATAGACAGGCAGACAGCTGAATATGAAGAAAGATAGACAGGCAGACATATACACATGAAGAAAGATAGACAGGCAGACATGCAGACAGATACACTTAAAGAAAGATAGACAGGCAGATATGCAGACAGCAGCAGCAGCTGTAACTGTAAAAGGGGGGTTGTTTAGTACCGGTAAACGATTAGGACAAAAATAAGTTTTGTTTTGTTTTGTAGGTGAGAGTGACTTGGAACCCACCCAACAACCTTGCTAAACAGATGCACATTAAGGGTTTGGGAAGATACACACTAGCTAGCATCTTTATCATGATGTTCGGCTTCAGGTCATGAAGAGACAATGGCAGAAGTGCGTGTGTGTATCAGGTGAATACTGTACACAGGGGTGACAGTGGCTCGGGAGGTAGAGCAGTCGTCTGGTAATCCGGAGGTTCCCGGTTCGATTCCTGCTCCGCAAGACACTTAACCCCTAATTGCTCCTGATGAGCAGGTCGGCACCTTGCATGTTTGCCTCTGCCATCTGTGTGTGAGTGATTTTATTTTAATTTTATTTTATTAGGGATCCCCATTAGCTGGTGCGATAGCAACCAGCTAGTCTTCCTGGGGTCCACACACATAAAAAAACATACAAAAACAATCACTATTGCAAAAACAAAATTATTAAAAGTCAGTACACACAATGCATAATGAACCTACTGTAACAATTAAGATAGCTAAAATTACATTCGTGTAAAACAAAAACAAAAAATTACTTTACAGTGTTAAAAACTATTTAAAAACAATTTAAGATTCTTTTAAAAAGTGAATCGACTGTAAATGCAGCAGAGGTTCCGAGGCAGGCCATTCCAAAGAGTTAATGCTCTAAAAATAAAAGATCTCCCCAAAGCGCTGGTTCTAGGACCTGGCAATTCAAGCTGCCCACTACTGGAACCTCTAGTGTAATGCTCGTGCACAGTATTACTAAAAACAATGAGTGAATGGGTAAAATGTGAGGAACAAATTGTAAAGCGCTTTGGATAAAAGCTGCTAAATAAATGCAACCATTTAGCAAATAGACATCCTAACTAAACTAGACAGATTAATCTAATAACGGGGCTCTATGGTGAAACCATGCCACTCCGCTGACTAAAAGTACAACAGGGCTCTATGGAGAAACCATGACACTCCCCTGACTAAAAGTACAACAGGGCTCTATGGAGAAACCATGACACTCCCATGACTAAAAGTATAGCAGAGCTCTATGGAGAAACCATGACACTCCCCTGACTAAAAGTATAGCAGAGCTCTATGGAGAAACCATGACACTCCCATGACTAAAAGTATAGCAGAGCTCTATGGAGAAACCATGACACTCCCCTGACTAAACGTATAATGGAGCTCTATGGAGAAACAATGGCAAACAGTTCACTAAAAGTATAACAGGGCTCTATGGAGAAACCATGACTTTGCCACATCATTGGCTGTGAGTGTGAGTCTTTCACCTTTTACATATCTAGCTTTGGCATGGTTAACAAATGCAAATATATTGTAGTCTGCCCCGTTGTTCTGACCTTTTTGGCTCCTTGATGTGCAGCGCATGCACACTGAGTCTGATGTGGGCAAGAAACCTGTCTATATTTACACAACTGTGATTCCACACTTGAACAAGAGAATGAGAAGCAACCGCCATGCGAAGACTATTGGATGATTAATCAAACTGAATGGAGAGAAAGATAATTTAATGATATTTAATCGAAAAAGACAAAGGAAAAAAAGAAAAGAAAAAAAACGGAAGGAAAGAAAACGCATGAGATTAAGTGAGTGGAGAGAGAGAGCGATGCGTTCTCCATATGAAACTATCCCGTTTTCTTCAGTAACACTGTTCCTTAATTCATCTCAATAATACCCTGATTGGAAGATGGCCCTCGCGTAACGGGATCTCCCACTCAGTCTGAGATGGAAGAAAGAGAGAGGAGAGAAAATCATGGTGTAATGGGAGAGAGAAATGAGAGCCACTGAAAACAGCGGAAAAAAGAGAAAATAACAGAATTAGACACACCAGGGAAGAAAGAGAGAAAGACAGAAAGAAAGAAAGAGAGTCAATTCTAGCAGCAGTGTTGTAGTCGAGTCACTAAATCTCGAGTCCGAGTCGAATCTCGAGTCCCCAGTGTTCGAGTCCGAGTCCAAGTCCAAGTCACCAAAGAAGAGCCCAAGTCAAGTCCAAGTCGAGTCCCCATTACCCTAATCCGAGTCCGAGTCCAAGTCATCAAGGTTGAGTCCATTTCCACTCTGGCAGTCAAAGAGCTGACGTACCTACATTAAACATAAATGACACAGTGGTCACCATTTCAAAGGGAGTTAATTTTGTGTCTTACTAATAATAACTAATTCCTTGGTCAATAGAAGTCTCTGTGATACTTTCTGAATATGATTTGGGAACATCAAATGGGCAGGCCGCGAAATAACAACGTTACAATGTACAGTTTCTGACAGCTGGCTGTGTTGTGAAATGTGCATAACGTTATGAATAAACCGCGAAGTCACGCGAAATAACGTTATACGCGAATCTGTTATTATTAGTAAGACACAACATTTCCGTAGCAATTGACCACCAGACTCTTTATCTTAAGGCATTAACTGGGTTAATTAATATAAATGTTATATTGTAACTGTCTAGTTACACATTGGTTCCGAAACATGTATGTTCCAGGCTGCAATTAAAACTTTGAATCTGAGAGAGCTCTGGTCAGCGAAGCCGGCGAGCGCTTATTATTGGTTTTTAATGACAAACCAATTACATAATCCTATCCAACATATGTGTAAAGGCACACACAACATATTCCAGTTAACGGTATATTTTTTTAATGATTCGTTATGGCGTAATCAATACTTCCATGCGTATAAATTGCGTTCGTGACCTCCATGTTTTGGGGCTATTCATCAGAAAACTCGGATCCGGGATTCGGCTCCCATCCGTCGGGCAACAACTGTGGGTTTTCAGCCTCTCTCTCTGGAGCTTAACGGAGTTTCGACTCCTGGCTAGAGGAGCTTGTCGCGGCTCATGCGCATGCGCGCGCTCGGCCAATCAGAGAGGGGTCTGCAGAAATGGCCTCAACCAATCAGAGAGGGGTCTGCAGAAATGGGCACTCTATTTTTGGGCACTCAAGATGTTTGCTCTAGCTAACATGTTTATATATAGAGGACGCGTGTATATTTTCCCTAACGGAGTTGCACTTCCGCGTTCGGTTTGTGCGATCTGATTGGCCACTGACATACGCTCTCTCTACGCCCAAACAGCACGTTACGCTAGTTCTGCCTCTAACCTCTAACAGCCTGCAGCCTGCTAGCATTATCCAATTCATATCAATCAAAATAACGTATTGCTTTCATCTCTCTATATTAATGTGATTCCATCAACACAACATAAATGTTCGAATCAAAACACGACAAGACAGTTTGCATCACTTTCCACGGTTCTCGGCACTTATTCTACCGGTAGTGCGGTAGTTGTTGCCACGGTATTGGGTCTTTGGGTGAATACTTCATTGGCGGGGAAGAAGAACACTGATAGCGGTGTGTGGACCGGCACCGGAAGTGATGCAAGCTGTCTTGTCGTGTTTTGAACATTTATGTTGTGTTGATGGAATCACGTTAATATAGAGAGATGAAAACAATACGTTATTTCGATTGATATGAATTGGATAATGCTAGCAGGCTGCAGGCTGTTAGAGGTTAGAGGCATAACTAGCGTAACACGCTGTGTGGGCGTAGAGAGAACATACGTCAGTGGCCAATCAGATCGCAGAACCCGAACGCCGAAGTGCAACTCCGTTAGGGAAAATATACACGCGTCCTCTATATATAAACATGTTAGCTAGAGCAAAAAT
Source organism: Notolepis coatsorum (assembly GCF_963971535.1). Classification (NCBI taxonomy): domain Eukaryota; kingdom Metazoa; phylum Chordata; class Actinopteri; order Aulopiformes; family Paralepididae; genus Notolepis; species Notolepis coatsorum. Next base: position 99,998,448 of record NC_140180.1, read on the forward strand.
CTTTCGTTTGCCATTTTCTGCGACTGTAATCAAACATGTTGAGCTACCCTAGCATGAATCAGCCGTTTTTCTGCTCTGACCAGGCCCCCCCCATAGGCGATTGAATCTTCCTGCTTTGTCGTCTGGTCATATAGTTTGGGGGGAAATTAAATGATAGCTTTCAGTATCAGTCTTCCTCTCTCAGTCTCTCTCTCCCTCCCTTCCTCCCTCCTCAACTCTCCATAATTAATGTTGCCATTCAATGTCAGTATCCGTCTCTATTTCTCTGTCAACCCATCTGTCTGCCTCCCCCTCTCTCTTAGCCCCCACCCCATCATCTCTCTTTCGCTCCACTTGCTCCTTACGTCTCTCTCTCTCTCTCTCTCTCTCTCTCTCTCTCTCTCTCTCTCTCTCTCTCTCTCTCTCTCTCTCTCTCTCTCTCTCTCTCTCTCTCTCTCTCTCTCTTTCTCTTTCTCTCACTCAACCGCTTTTGCTCTCCTATCTTGCCTCCCGGTCTCAATGTCGACACTTTGTAGTTAATGGCAGAATGTGTGATGCGAGAAGCAATCTCTCTCTCTCAGCAAAACTAAGCATTATTCAGTGTTGTGCAACTACATGTGTCCTCTTGTTTCTCTCTCTCTCTCTCTCTCTCTCTCTCTCTCTCTCTCTCTCTCTCTCTCTCTCTCTCTCTCTCTCTCTCTCTCTCTCTCTCTCTCTCTCTCTCTCTCTCTCTCTCTCTCTCTCTCACACACACACACACACACACACTGTTCTCCACACAGGTCTGCATGCATGATGAAGACGCACATATTGAAATACACATGCTCAGATTAGCCACTCTGATCCAACACTAAAATACACAAGACAAGCGCAACACTAGGGGCACACCACCTCTTAACACAATAGCTGCCACGCAATATCAGCATCCTATAGTAGCTACCGCCAGCGCTGTAAAAGGTGGCTCACCTTGTTTGCAGGGCTATAACTAATTAAATATTATAGCTATATCTGCAATACTATGGCCCATTCGACATCGGGTATCTATCGTTCAAGATGTGAGAAAGTAATATTTTTTCCATTCATACATTGTCGTTTTATACCGTGGTGAATATAAGTATAGTTTTAGAGTGGTCTAGGATAATTCCTATAACGCTAGTAATAGGCCGCGATGCATATTATACTTAATCCATTGGCATTTCGTCCCTATACACGCTAAAATAAAAAATTCAAATGCATATGATCGGTATGTCGTTTATGATTAATTGATTGTCAATAACGGCATTCGTTAGTACAACTGCATACGTTGATCAGATGGATTGCAATGATAGAAATGGACAATCAAGCTGGAATTAACGTTAGATTGCTCTTACCTCTAGCCCATGAGACTGCAGAAAGAATATTCCAATTATTTGACTGCCATCTGCTAGATCGTATTTCCATTTGGCCGACACCATAAGCTCCAAAAGCATATTGATTCTTGCGTCTCGAAGGCGATTCAATGCACTCGACTGTTCATCTGGATCCATGTTACAAAATAACTGCGCCCGGACGACATTCACCGACGCACAGAGCCAAGATTCCTGCAGAAAGTAAGCCAACATCGGCCGGATACTACCAGGCAGTGGTATTGGGCCGTTGCGATCTCAAACAGAGTGCCAGATTTTCCCAGTGCCTTGCTGGATGAATTATGAATGGAAAAAGCAAATAAAAGAAATACCAATCCTAACAGTGTTGGCGCTATTCGATTGGCGGGCTATAACGTGTATACTCGTCATTGGCGCAGAAACGGTTAATATAATAGGTTCTGTAATTAGAGCAACGTTATGCACCTGCTGTGAGAAAAAAAATTCCTGACGGAGCCACGGAGCAATAGAGATACGCAAACTGTTCTGTTTTCAATCATTATTTTCTTTTGGACAATAAACCTTACAAACTACATCAGCAGCAGCCGGGACATTCAATTCTGTCAACATCCACAACTTTTGTTACACGATCCGAGTAGAAAAACATAGAAGGTGCATCGTGGCGCATTGTCAAAATATTAGGGAATGACAAGCGGCCACTACACATACTGTTACGAAGGATCAGATTAAACCGAATATATATATTTATTGATTGATATATATTGCATAATATTTGTATATCGTTTGATATCCCTTGTGTATTCCTTGTACATATACACGGAATATCCCTTTAGCCTAGTACAGACCATAATATTTCGTTCTCCTATTGGACAGCGGTCCCTTGGGCGCCATTGCCATACCTCCAAGGTCTGGTTCAAAGTCACCGCCAAAGACTTGCCTGGACATGAACGGTTCTGCGCAAGGATATGAGACAGGAATAAAGCTGGTACTAGTTTGTTCACCTGGCGCTTTCACCCGAGGAGCCCTAGACGAGGACCGTGTGGATCATGTACACTGGATAACCTACCGACGACTGCATAGCCCTTTTCGGCTGGATTATATTTGCTTTTGGTCCTGTAATTGATGGAGCGGAGAATCGCCTACACCCACAATTGTGTGGGATTTACCCTGTGAGGAGCCACGTCGAGCCCGCCTCTCAGAAGCCTGAGGCCGGCTAGCTTTCTTCCATGCGGAGCTGCATGCTACGGAGAACAGCTGTATTCGTCTGTGGATCAAGAGATTATTGCACCGTCTCCTGTACTTGGAGTCTCTTTATCATCGTTGACCCAGACTCTACTACCGACAAATCCTCTCCCCTTGCTGGCTTACGACCGGAGGGACCCTACCAGTATCTCCCGCTATCTTACCAGAGTACCATAGATATAATTCCTAAGATTCAGGTTGTATTATTATCTCCTGCGTAATATGAGAATGGACATACGTTATTGATTTGCCTACGCACATTCCTTTGCCTTATAAGCGCATCCAAAGTAAAGTATATTATGTACTATCATTGCTGCTAATAAATACTTAAACCCAGTTTTGTGTGGAACCGAGTCATTGTGGGAAGTGTTCATCATAAGATACCTGTGTACTGTATGGCCAGTAGTAATGTACATAAGACAGTAGTGGTTTAATGATACCATACTTATTAATACAGTCAGGGAATTGTACCCCTCAGTTACAATTGGTCCTTCGAGCCGGAGGGTAACTAGCGTAATATTAATATAGTGGTATTAATATTGACATGGCCAATGATGAACACTCCACAAATGGTTCTCCTAAAATAGATCGCCCGCAGCGTAGACGGCAGACACCTCAGTACTTAGAGGATTACGTTGCCAGTATACTACCTAGCTTTCTACAGACGTTAAACGCGGAAAAAGTAGATAGTAAAATTATGTCCGAACATACCGACCAGGCTACCCCGCCAGTAGAGACCCTAGTGGGTTCTAACGTAACTGACCAAGCTCACGGTGGGGACCAGGAGGGACCTGACATGACTTTACCCCCCGCCAAGACCGAAGAAGTAGTCCCCGGAGAGCTCCAGGATAAAGAAAGCCCTCCAGGGATGGAACCCGACCCACCACAAGAAGGGACGCGCACCCCGGAGATGGATCTCCAACGAGTACTACCAGGAGCAGATCACCTCAACCAGCGTCTTCCCCCAGCGAGGCGGACAAGATGCTGGCGCAGGCCTTCATCGCCAGCCTGGCAGCCTCAACCGAGCGCGATCGACTCCAAGCACAGACGCTTAGCGAGCGCGAACATTCTTCCATGGAAAGAGAACGCCTTCAAGCGCAGCAACGGAGTGACGAAGACCGCATACGCCTAGAGATTAGACGCCTCCAGACGGAAGAGAATATGGGAAGAGACCGCGCCGAAGCCCAGCGCGCCGTCGCCGAAGCCCAGCGCGGCGCCGCCGGTGCCCAACGAGAAGCAGAGCGCGACCTCGCTCTCACCAAGCGCGAAGCCGAGCGCGACCGATTACAAGCGCAGATAATGGAGCAGCTGATTACCAGGGCAACCCCCCCTCCCTCCGCACGGGGCTCCAGGGCCTCGTCAAGACAAGGGTCAAGGGCACCCTCCCCTACCCGATCAAGCGACCCTGAGCCCGACCACCAGAGAGAGCCTATACCCCTCTCCGAACCCCTTCCCCGACCGGTCCAAGCGAGACCCAGCTACAGGGAAGAACCGGTCTATACCGCGGAGAGGCTAAATAGACGACTACAGGATCTAGATGACCTGCCAGAGGAAGAAGAAGAGGGAGAGGAGGAGAGTCAAGCCCAACAGCATCACAGTACTCCACAGGACCAGGAGGTCCAGTACAGCCCAGACTTTACCCCCGCGGCTCTGCGCTACAGACCCCTGACTCAATTCACGGGTGAGCTTGACGCACGACCAGCCCCGAGGAACAGCACCTGGGTACGCGGGCCTTGGTACCCAGCAGGTACCAGCCCACCACGACACGTAAGAGGAGACTCGCCTAGGAGGCCTCTCCTCCAACGCTCACCGATGTGCCAGCCATCCATGGCATCGTACCTTGGCACACCAACGTTCCCGGACTTCACACACGAGAACAGAGCACAGTACACAGAGCTACGAATGTGCTTAGAGACAATGATGTCCGATGTAGCTGATGAACCGTACAAATATGCTATCCTACTCAAGCACCTCAAGGTGCCCCGAGCGCACAATATAGCGCTGGCATATTCCACCTCTACTACCCCATACACCGCGGCTCTAGCAGCACTCGACCAAAGATATGGACGCATATGGGACTACGTAATACAAGAGATAAGGAATATTGACCGTCTACCCCCAGCAACAGACAATCGTTCACTAGATGACCTGTCTATCAAGGTACAATCCCTGGTAGGGATGCTGGGGGCGCAAAAGGAAAAGGGTATGTACGAACTGCACGCAAACTCTAATGTCGAGAGGATTTTAGAGAAGCTTCCGCCCGCCCGACAAGAGCGCTTCAGGCGGCAAAGAGACCACCGTGATCCTAACGGTCCCGAGCCATCCCTCCTAGACCTAGCCGACTTCCTGGCGAGAGAAGTCAACAGCCTACGGTTGGATACGTTCGTGCGGAGCACACCAAGCTCCAGAGAGGGACCTAGGAGAGCAAACGATGGCCGCAGACTGGTGACCGTCATGCACCAAGCAGAATCAGTACCGAGCAACAAGAACCACAGTACCCCCTCGATGAAAGAGAAGTGGAAGATGGTGTGCCCGTACTGCGAAAAGGAACACTGGCTGTCACACTGTGACACGTTCAAGAAGATGACCGCCGACGAGGTGAGTCAATGGATAAAGTCCAACCGACGCTGTTACCGATGTGCGCGCAGTCACATGGCAGCCGATTGCCGCTTAAAGAAGAGGTGTAGTCGGTGTGACGGAGCCCACTTGGACGTCCTACATGACAGTAACAGAAGAAAGCCTGCACCCTCAAGCAGCACAAAGGCAAGTGTTATGTACATTGACCCCGCCAGCAGCGGGGGCGCCCGGGTGCTCTTGAAGGTGGTCCGCGTAACATTGAGTTACCAAGACAAGGTCATGGACACCTACGCCGTCCTTGACGACGGGTCAGAGAAGACCCTTCTCCTCGCGTCCGCTGCGGCCCAGCTGGGGCTGCGGGGGAGCGAAGAAACGATGACGATTCGGACAATAAGAAGAGACCTAAAGACGATAAAGGGCGAGAATGTCTCCTTCACTATCGCAGCAAGCGGGCAGCCAGAGAGACGGTATAGGATCACTAACGCTTTCACCAGCCAAGACATAGGCCTGTCGCAGTACACCTACCCCATCGCCAAGCTGATGGATAAATATGTGCACCTGCGTCAACTACCTATACCGCTCATAGACGGTGCCACCCCGACCCTACTGATAGGATCCGACCATGCACACCTCATCGTCCCGATGGACCGGGTCCACACTGGGCCCAGAGGCTGTCCTGCAGCAGTCGAGACCCGCCTAGGATGGACACTACAAGGCCCCCTCGCTAGGTCTCCTAACCGAACAGCAGCCACTAGCTGCCTCCACTCCAGAGTGACAGAAGAAGACACCACCCTCCTACAGCATGTCGAGAGGCTATGAACACTAGAGACAATGCCCTTTAAGAACGAAAAGAAAGACATTCGTTCCAAGGAAGATATTTATGCTATAGCCCTCCTCGAGCGGGGGACAAAGAGAGTCAAAGTCAACGGAGTGATGAGATACGCAACTCCACTCCTGAGGCGAGAGGGTATGCCTACCTTCCACGCCCCAAAAGAAGCGACGGAGCGGTATCTATTGAACACAGAGCGGCGCCTAGCCAGAGACCCCGCTCAAGAGACTGTGTACCGCGCTGAGATTGACAAGCTAATCACAGCGGGACACATAAAGAAAATTGACATTAAAGAGGCCGATCAGATGAACGAATCATGGTACGTGCCGCACCACAAAGTCCACCACAACGGCAAGGATCGTATTGTGTTCAACTGCAGCTACCAGATCGGATCACAAAATCTGAATAAAGAGCTCTTGCCCGGCCCAACACTCGGCCCCTCTCTACTAGGCGTGTTACTACGTTTCCGCCAAGACAAGGTGGCCATCAGCGGCGACATCAAAGGGATGTTCCTGCAGGTGCGACTAGTGGAGGAGGACAAGCCCCTGCTGCGGTTCTTATGGAAAGAGAGGATCGGGGACGAGCAACCATCCATCTATCAATGGGAAGTCCTCCCTTTCGGAACCACATGCAGCCCATGCTGTGCTACGTTTGCACTGCAAAAACACGTCGCAGAGGACCCAGCAGCTGATGAAGAGGTCCGACAAAGTGTAGGAAATAGTTTCTACGTGGACAACTGTCTGCAAAGTGTCTCGACGCCAGAAGAAGCCGAGGCCCTCCTACTCAAGCTCCGCGCCTCCCTGATCAAAGGCGGCTTTGATCTCCGGCAGTGGGCCAGCAGCGACCCTCAAGTATTGCGCAGCCTCTCCCCCGAGGACAAGGCAGCAAGCAGCGAGACCTGGATGGCGACCATCCCAGGAGAAGCCCAAGAAATGACATTAGGACTAGTCTGGCGCTTCAAAACAGACTCGCTCCATTATAAACACACACCCCTGACCAAGGAGCAGGGAAGGTCGACTGCACTACCGACCACAAGACGGAGTGTATACAGAACACTCGCCAGACAATATGACCCGTTGGGATGTATTCTACCTTACACCACCAGGGCAAATATGATTGTAAGAGCGTTATGGGACAAGGACCAGGGCTGGGACGACCCCATACCCGAACACCTTGCCTCCACATGGAGAGAGTGGGAGACAGAACTCAGCTCACTCCCAGGTGTCAACATACGCCGCAGCTACTTCCCACCCACAGTGAGGCCGGAGACGTGCCAGATGGACCTGCACGTCTTCAGCGACGCCTCCGAAGTAGCCTACGGTTCGGTGGCCTACTTGCGTGCCTGAGAGGAGGGAGGAGAAATACATACTGCCTTCATCCTGGCTCGCTCAAGAATAGCCCCCCGCAAGCAACAATCTATCCCGCGTCTAGAGCTCTGCGCAGCCCTAGCAGGAGCGCAACTCGCCACGTTAATCCAACGTGAACTCACCATTCCGGTGCAAAGAACAATCTTGTGGTCAGACTCCATGACCGTACTCGCATGGATCCAGTCTGATTCGTGTAGATACAAGGTCTTCGTGGGAGTCAGAATCACAGAGATCCAAGATTTAACAGAAGCAGCAAGCTGGAGGTATGTGGACACAAAACACAACCCAGCTGACGTCATCACCCGGGGAATGTCCCTGGATTACCTCACCCGTCACAATCTATATAGTGACTGGCCCAAGTTCCTCAAGCTCCCGGAAGAAGAGTGGCCTACACCCACCCCACGGGAGGCGAGTGAAGAGGAGGCAGAGAACAAGAAATCTATGTTCTGTGGGTTGACACACACACTCGTCCCCACAGACCCCAACATAGACGACTGCCTCACCCTTGAGAGTGCGCAGCTAAAGACATTCCTGTGGCACCACCCAGAGGTTCAGCCCACTACTGACATTACTGCAGCTAACTACGAAGAAGCAGAACTTCTTCTGCTACAGCGAGCCCAGAGAGACTCGTTCCCCGACGAGCTAGACTGTCTACAGGGATCAAAGCCAGTCCCGTCAGACAGCAGATTGCTCCACTTAGCCCCTGAGAGCGACGCCCATAATCTCATCAGAGTGGGTGGTCGTCTGAGGAGAGCCCCAGACTTACCGGATGACGTCAAGTACCCGATAGTCTTAAACAGCCGACACAAGGTCACAGAGCTTATCATAAAGAAATACGACGAGGACATGCATCACGCCGGGGCAGAGAGAGTCTTCGCGGAGATCAGACGCCGTTATTGGATACTGCAAGGGAGAGAAGCAGTACGACGTTTCCAGCGGACTTGTCTAGACTGTCGTAAATGGCGAGCACAGCCCAGTATACCCCGGATGGCTGACCTACCCCCCTGTCGCCTCCGACTCGGCGACAAGCCTTTTCACTCCACCGGTATGGACTGTTTCGGCCCGCTGTATGTAAAGAAAGGAAGAGGGACCGAGAAGCGGTGGGGTATTGTATTCAAATGCATGACCACCCGAGCGATACACATAGAACTCCTTCCAACCATGAGCACAGACTCATTCCTTATGGCCTTCCGAAGATTCACATCGCGGAAAGGGAAACCGTCTATATTATTGTCTGATCACGGGACAAACTTCAAAGGCGGAGAAAGAGAGCTGAGAGAGAGCTTCCAAGCTATGGGCCCAGAACTTAAGACCCACCTCGCTCCATACCAGATTGATTTCCAGTTTAATCCCCCGAATGCACCTCACTTCGGTGGAACTTGGGAACGAGAAGTACGTTCAATAAAGACAGCCCTGTACGCCGTGCTTGGGGCCCAGACCGTGGCGGAGGAAGTCCTAACGACAGTCCTCACGGAGATCGAGGGAGTATTGAACTCAAAGCCCCTCGGTTACGTCTCAAGTGATGTAGCAGATGTCGACCCAGTCACCCCCAACACTCTCTTGATGGGGCGGCTGGACCCCGCGCTACCACAGACAGTGTACAGGCCTGAAGAAGCGAACGGCCGAAGAATGTGGAGGTACAGTCAAGTATTGGCTGACAAGTTTTGGAACAGTTTCCTACTCCACTATCTACCGTCTCTACAGACCCGCCAGAAATGGGTGAAAGAAAGAGACAATTTGACAGAAGGAACAGTCGTCATGATTATCGACCAGTCACTACCCCGAGCTATGTGGCCGGCCGGCCGCATAAGCAAAGTGATCACCGGTGCCGACGGAAAGGTCAGAGTGGCAGAAGTGCTCGTCCAAGGGGGGATATACACCCGGCCCGTGGCGAGGCTAATAGAGTTGCCAAGGCTCCCCGACACTATTGATGACGACCATGACCCCCTGACTTTGTGAACTGCCCTACCCTCACAACAGACATTGAGTAGTGGACAGTGCGGTTAATCTGTCTCTTCTTATCTAATTAGGTGGGACTAATTAGGAGGCGGCTGTTACGAAGGATCAGATTAAACCGAATATATATATTTATTGATTGATATATATTGCATAATATTTGTATATTGTTTGATATCCCTTGTGTATTCCTTGTACATATACACGGAATATCCCTTTAGCCTAGTACAGACCATAATATTTCGTTCTCCTATTGGACAGCGGTCCCTTGGGCGCCATTGCCATACCTCCAAGGTCTGGTTCAAAGTCACCGCCAAAGACTTGCCTGGACATGAACGGTTCTGCGCAAGGATATGAGACAGGAATAAAGCTGGTACTAGTTTGTTCACCTAGCGTATAAATACGGCGCAGGTGAATACAGAAGTAGAGTTACCCAATAAGTTGAAGCCTCACCCACGATACAACGTGCGGTGAAGTATGGCCTGTTTGGCCCCAAATAGAGCATTGAGACCGCGTGCGAATTAATAACTGAAGTATCAGAGTTTAACGCTGTACCGTCGAGTTCGACCTATTCTATTAATTCAGTAATAGTCTATTTATGTATAGTGTATCGTGCGGCTACCGTTCTACAGTGACCAGCATCACCAACGTTTCCTCGTACCAGCTAGTGTGCTTATCCAGGCTGGGCTGCTTACCCTGGCGCTTTCACCCGAGGAGCCCTAGACGAGGACCGTGTGGATCATGTACACTGGATAACCTACCGACGACTGCATAGCCCTTTTCGGCTGGATTATATTTGCTTTTGGTCCTGTAATTGATGGAGCGGAGAATCGCCTACACCCACAATTGTGTGGGATTTACCCTGTGAGGAGCCACGTCGAGCCCGCCTCTCAGAAGCCTGAGGCCGGCTAGCTTTCTTCCATGCGGAGCTGCATGCTACGGAGAACAGCTGTATTCGTCTGCGGATCAAGAGATTATTGCACCGTCTCCTGTACTTGGAGTCTCTTTATCATCGTTGACCCAGACTCTACTACCGACAAATCCTCTCCCCTTGCTGGCTTACGACCGGAGGGACCCTACCAGTATATCCCGCTATCTTACCAGAGTACCATAGATATAATTCCTAAGATTCAGGTTGTATTATTATCTCCTGCGTAATATGAGAATGGACATACGTTATTGATTTGCCTACGCACATTCCTTTGCCTTATAAGCGCATCCAAAGTAAAGTATATTATGTACTATCATTGCTGCTAATAAATACTTAAACCCAGTTTTGTGTGGAACCGAGTCATTGTGGGAAGTGTTCATCATAAGATACCTGTGTACTGTATGGCCAGTAGTAATGTACATAAGACAGTAGTGGTTTAATGATACCATACTTATTAATACAGTCAGGGAATTGTACCCCTCAGTTACACATACTGTACCATAGAACATTAATAAATTAGCAATAATGATAATAGTTACTGTAATTAGGAAAAATAGAAGCAGATGTTTTGTTTTTTCTTCTGATAAAACGTTGGTAAAGTTTGATTTGTGCCTGCAGCGCCGCCATGCTCCGATGCAAGAATATTTCGCTATCTATTACAGCGAATTAGTGAGCAATCATGAATAGGGTTGGGCACCGAGAACCGGTTCTAATAGGAACCGGTTCCTAACTTCCGGTTCCAGAACCGTTAAGAAGATGTTTGCATTTTTTTTGTAAATTACTTTGTTAATTAATACCCTAGTTACAGTACAGCAGTCAGCAACCAAATTAAACTGTATCAAGTCAACTGACAATGTGAATAGTATGAAAAAAATAAAGGATTTTTCAAATAAATGTTTTCTCCTGCGAAATAAGCTGTGACCTGTTTTGACCTGCACCTCAAAGAATCGGAATCAAGAATAGTTTAGAACAGGAATAGAAATGGAGAATCGGAATTGGAATCGTTCAAATCCAAACGATGCCCAACCCTTCATGAATCATACATTTTGTAATTTTACGCATTATACACGATAATGAGGATACAGAAAATTGAGAAAAATAGAAATGCATGGCAAAAATAGCATTTATTGTCAGTATTTTAGAGACCCCCCAAAATGTCACAAATTATGTTTTCAGGGGAGCTGATCTCATTAACCTCTTCTGCCCGTGCGTAACATTTATTACATCATGTCATAAATCAATCTCTCCAGACTGTTACAAAAGTATCGTTTTTATTTTCAAACATATTCAAGTATAAACATCATAACCATGTCACAACAGCATTTATAATGTATATTATCATCAATACGTTAGTTTAGCAATAGGTTAAAGTGTTATTAGATAGATTTTACAGTGGCAGTTCTTCATGTCTGGTCATTATTATCATGGTGGTATTCACTGTCAAAGATGCAAAGAAAAATCATAATTCATATTTAAGCAAGCCTAGTAATAGACACAATATTTCTGACACTGGGAATATATTCACTGAGGTCCATATATGTCCCTAGATACCAAGAATATGCAAATAAGGCTTGTAGAAGTGGAGCAATATTCCATTTACTTAGGTATGTATTTTAGGCGGATTTTCAGAAAATAGGGCTCCGGGCTTAAGAGGTTAATGGGAGCTATAGCTCCTCTTCACTTCTCCTTCTATCCACCGTTACCATAACAGCACAGATACTAAAGGGAGAGTTCAGATTTTTGCCAGTAATGTAGTGGATGCAAAGCTATTACAGTAGCTTACTTATCGAGAGTCCCGTGGTGGAAGGAGTTCTGGCCACACCACAACATGCAGGCAAACAAAGGGTTAACCATTTCCATTTCTATTCCTAGAGTTAAAACAAAACTCAGTTATTATCATACGCATAGTTGGAACAAACTTCCAGAATATCTTAGCTCCGCCTGAACTTTATAAAAAAAAAAAACAGGCTAAAAGCAACGCCTTTAATTAATATTGAGTGCAGCCCACTTATATTACACTATTCAGGATCTCTGCGTATTTCTTTTGATCTATTCCACTCCCTATATATTGCACTTTGAAGTGCATCTGTGTATGAAATGTGGAATAAACAAACTTGTCTTGCTTATGCTTGTTTGTGTGTGTGTGTGTTGTGCAAAGATCAAATCAATTCAAACTGAAACTTTTTACAACCACAGGCTCGGTTCCTCAACTAACAGGCTTTATATCTGCTGTATATAACACTCAAACGACCACGTTCCCATTTGAGTCGAGCACTGGTGATAATGCTAATGGTTCTAATGGTCGCATAAAAAGACACTGGTCATTGTGAAGTGTGATGATGGCTGGTGGAAGAGGCTGAACAGCCATTACTGACAACAGGATGTGATTTGTGAAAGATATAGAGGGGCGGGAGAACGTTTTTAATCTATGCCATGCAAAATATATATCCATATAACTCACACACACATCATAAAGTGATGCAACAGAAAGTATTTTCTGTTTAGTTTGATTGTCGTTTGTTTCCATTAACCCTCAGACAAGCGCAGAGAGATTAAATGAATGTATTCTCATGTCTCTTGTCCTCAAGTCTCTGTGGTGCCAGTCTCACTGTCCTAGTCTCACTGTCCTAGTCTCACTGTGTCCTAGTCTCACTGTCCTAGTCTCACAGTGTCCTAGTCTCACTGTCCTAGTCTCACTGTCCTAGTCTCACTGTCCTAGTCTCACTGTCCTAGTCTCACTGTGTTCTAGTCTCACTGTCCTAGTCTCACTGTCCTAGTCTCACTGTGTCCTAGTCTCACTGTGTCCTAGTCTCACTGTGTCCTAGTCTCACTGTGTTCTAGTCTCACTGTGTCCTAGTCTCACTGTGTCCTAGTCTCACTGTCCTAGTCTCACTGTCCTAGTCTCACTGTGTCCTAGTCTCACTGTCCTAGTCTCACTGTCCTAGTCTCACTGTCCTAGTCTCACTGTCCTAGTCTCACTGTGTCCTAGTCTCACTGTCCTAGTCTCACTGTGTTCTAGTCTCACTGTGTTCTAGTCTCACTGTCCTAGTCTCACTGTGTTCTAGTCTCACTGTGTCCTAGTCTCACTGTGTTCTAGTCTCACTGTGTCCTAGTCTCACTGTCCTAGTCTCACTGTGTCCTAGTCTCACTGTGTCCTAGTCTCACTGTCCTAGTCTCACAGTGTCCTAGTCTCACTGTCCTAGTCTCACTGTCCTAGTCTCACTGTCCTAGTCTCACTGTCCTAGTCTCACTGTGTTCTAGTCTCACTGTCCTAGTCTCACTGTCCTAGTCTCACTGTGTTCTAGTCTCACTGTGTCCTAGTCTCACTGTGTCCTAGTCTCACTGTGTTCTAGTCTCACTGTGTCCTAGTCTCACTGTGTCCTAGTCTCACTGTCCTAGTCTCACTGTCCTAGTCTCACTGTGTCCTAGTCTCACTGTCCTAGTCTCACTGTCCTAGTCTCACTGTCCTAGTCTCACTGTCCTAGTCTCACTGTGTCCTAGTCTCACTGTCCTAGTCTCACTGTGTTCTAGTCTCACTGTGTTCTAGTCTCACTGTCCTAGTCTCACTGTGTTCTAGTCTCACTGTGTCCTAGTCTCACTGTGTTCTAGTCTCACTGTGTCCTAGTCTCACTGTGTCCTAGTCTCACTGTGTCCTAGTCTCACTGTGTCCTAGTCTCACTGTGTCCTAGTCTCACTGTGTTCTAGTCTCACAGTGTCCTAGTCTCACTGTCCTAGTCTCACTGTCCTAGTCTCACAGTGTCCTAGTCTCACTGTTCTAGTCTCACTGTGTTCTAGTCTCACTGTGTCCTAGTCTCACTGTGTCCTAGTCTCACTGTCCTAGTCTCACTGTGTCCTAGTCTCACTGTGTCCTAGTCTCACTGTGTCCTAGTCTCACTGTGTCCTAGTCTCACTGTCCTAGTCTCACTGTCCTAGTCTCACTGTCCTAGTCTCACTGTTCTAGTCTCACTGTGTCCTAGTCTCACTGTCCTAGTCTCACTGTCCTAGTCTCACTGTCCTAGTCTCACTGTGTCCTAGTCTCACTGTGTTCTAGTCTCACTGTTCTAGTCTCACTGTGTCCTAGTCTCACTGTCCTAGTCTCACTGTGTCCTAGTCTCACTGTCCTAGTCTCACTGTGTCCTAGTCTCACTGTGTTCTAGTCTCACTGTGTCCTAGTCTCACTGTGTTCTAGTCTCACTGTGTTCTAGTCTCACTGTCCTAGTCTCACTGTCCTAGTCTCACTGTCCTAGTCTCACTGTCCTAGTCTCACTGTGTTCTAGTCTCACTGTCCTAGTCTCACTGTCCTAGTCTCACTGTCCTAGTCTCACTGTCCTAGTCTCACTGTGTCCTAGTCTCACTGTCCTAGTCTCACTGTCCTAGTCTCACTGTCCTAGTCTCACTGTGTTCTAGTCTCACTGTTCTAGTCTCACTGTGTCCTAGTCTCACTGTCCTAGTCTCACTGTCCTAGTCTCACTGTTCTAGTCTCACTGTGTTCTAGTCTCACTGTCCTAGTCTCACTGTGTTCTAGTCTCACTGTGTCCTAGTCTCACAGTGTTCTAGTCTCACTGTGTCCTAGTCTCACTGTGTTCTAGTCTCACTGTGTTCTAGTCTCACTGTGTCCTAGTCTCACTGTGTCCTAGTCTCACTGTGTTCTAGTCTCACTGTGTTCTAGTCTCACTGTGTTCTAGTCTCACTGTGTCCTAGTCTCACTGTGTCCTAGTCTCACTGTGTCCTAGACACAGTCTCACTGTGTCCTAGTCTCACTGTGTCCTAGTCTCACTGTGTTCTAGTCTCACTGTGTTCTAGTCTCACTGTGTTCTAGTCTCACTGTGTCCTAGTCTCACTGTGTCCTAGTCTCACTGTGTTCTAGTCTCACTGTGTTCTAGTCTCACTGTCCTAGTCTCACTGTGTCCTAGTCTCACTGTGTCCTAGTCTCACTGTGTCCTAGTCTCACTGTGTCCTAGTCTCACTGTGTTCTAGTCTCACTGTGTTCTAGTCTCACTGTGTTCTAGTCTCACTGTGTTCTAGTCTCACTGTGTCCTAGTCTCACTGTGTCCTAGTCTCACTGTTCTAGTCTCACTGTGTCTTAGTCTCACTGTGTTCTAGTCTCACTGTCCTAGTCTCACTGTCCTAGTCTCACTGTGTCCTAGTCTCACTGTGTCCTAGTCTCACTGTGTTCTAGTCTCACTGTGTTCTAGTCTCACTGTCCTAGTCTCACTGTCCTAGTCTCACTGTCCTAGTCTCACTGTGTCCTAGTCTCACTGTCCTAGTCTCACTGTCCTAGTCTCACTGTCCTAGTCTCACTGTGTTCTAGTCTCACTGTTCTAGTCTCACTGTGTCCTAGTCTCACTGTCCTAGTCTCACTGTCCTAGTCTCACTGTTCTAGTCTCACTGTGTTCTAGTCTCACTGTCCTAGTCTCACTGTGTTCTAGTCTCACTGTGTCCTAGTCTCACTGTGTTCTAGTCTCACTGTGTTCTAGTCTCACTGTGTCCTAGTCTCACTGTTCTAGTCTCACTGTCCTAGTCTCACAGTGTTCTAGTCTCACTGTGTCCTAGTCTCACTGTGTTCTAGTCTCACTGTGTCCTAGTCTCACTGTGTTCTAGTCTCACTGTGTTCTAGTCTCACTGTGTCCTAGTCTCACTGTGTCCTAGTCTCACTGTGTCCTAGTCTCACTGTGTCCTAGTCTCACTGTGTCCTAGTCTCACTGTGTTCTAGTCTCACTGTGTTCTAGTCTCACTGTGTTCTAGTCTCACTGTGTTCTAGTCTCACTGTGTCCTAGTCTCACTGTGTCCTAGTCTCACTGTCCTAGTCTCACTGTCCTAGTCTCACTGTGTCCTAGTCTCACTGTGTCCTAGTCTCACTGTTCTAGTCTCACTGTGTCTTAGTCTCACTGTGTTCTAGTCTCACTGTCCTAGTCTCACTGTCCTAGTCTCACTGTGTCCTAGTCTCACAGTGTTCTAGTCTCACTGTTGTAGTCTCACTGTGTTCTAGTCTCACTGTCCTAGTCTCACTGTGTCCTAGTCTCACTGTGTTCTAGTCTCACTGTTCTAGTCTCACTGTGTTCTAGTCTCACTGTTCTAGTCTCACTGTGTTCTAGTCTCACTGTCCTAGTCTCACAGTGTTCTAGTCTCACTGTTCTAGTCTCACTGTGTTCTAGTCTCACTGTCCTAGTCTCACAGTGTTCTAGTCTCACAGTGTTCTAGTCTCACTGTGTCCTAGTCTCACTGTGTTCTAGTCTCACTGTGTCCTAGTCTCACTGTGTCCTAGTCTCACTGTCCTAGTCTCACTGTGTTCTAGTCTCACTGTCCTAGTCTCACTGTGTCCTAGTCTCACTGTGTTCTAGTCTCACTGTGTTCTAGTCTCACTGTTCTAGTCTCACTGTGTCCTAGTCTCACTGTCCTAGTCTAACTGTGTTCTAGTCTCACTGTCCTAGTCTCACTGTGTCCTAGTCTCACTGTGTTCTATTCTCACTGTGTTCTAGTC
>NC_140180.1:100017673-100022673 GCF_963971535.1 Notolepis coatsorum
TGTGTGTGTGTGTGTGTGTGTGTGTGTGTGTGTGTGTGTGTGTGTAAAAAGATAGGGTGAAACCAGGGTTAAAGAGAAAGTCTAAACCACAGGGAAAGTGAGGATAGTAGCGCCAGACAAGATAGGTTTGTGTGTTTCTTTCTTTCTTTCTTTCTTTCTTTCTTTCTTTCTTTCTTTCTTTCTTTCTTTCTTTCTTTCTTTCTTTCTTTCTTTCTTTCTTTCTTTCTTTCTTTCTTTCTTCTTTCTTTCTTTCTTTCTTTCTTTCTTTCTTTCTTTCTTTCTTTCTTTCTTTCTTTCTTTCTTTCTTTCTTTCTTTCTTTCTTTCTTTCTTTCTTTCTTTCTTTCTTTCTTTCTTTCTTTCTTTCTTTCTTTCTTTTGTTTTTTGTTTGTTCGTTCTTTCTTGCTTTCTTTCTGTGAGGTTTGGTCCGCTCCCCACCCACACGCTCCGTTCCTTTAAGGTACTTTGTTGATTAATTGCATTCGCCGCCACACGCTCCGTTCCTGTAAGGTGCCGTGTTGATTGGTGCTTTCCCCGCCACACGCTTCTGGAGCAAGTATCAATTTCATCCCGCAGCTGTCACAGCTTGTAATCAGCGCCCTGTGGCTTTATATACTCTGATCCCCCTACTATCGATGTTGGATCGTTCTGAATTACTCCTGCATTTGCCTGCCTTCCCCGTCGCTGTTTCCTGTCTTTTGCTCTCCAGGACTTTCGTGGAGAATCCCTGTGGAGAACCTGGTTTCCCCGTTCGGAGCTGCGCCTCGTTATCTGCCCGCTTTACGCGTTGCGCTCTGGTGAGTTTTTGGAAACAGTTCTTTTTGGATCATCAGTTTTTTGTGTGTTTGTGAAACACCGAAGAGATCCCGTTTTTGTTTGTACTGTTCTCACCTATTTTTGTGTTGGATTTACACTTTGGATTACCGTATTGTTTTTTCTCTGGACTCTGCTAACTTGTGTGTGGTACACCGAAGATCAAGTCACTTGGATATATACTGGATCAGTCACCTCTCTGTTTCTGTTGTGCGCTGGGCTAACTCTGATTTCTCTCTCTCTCCGTTTCCACCGGGAGTGAAAGCTGGGAGGATCTGCAGAGCCGCTTCAGACGTCACAAGCCAATTCCTCACCACCACCTACTGGGAGTATCTGCAGAGCCGCAACAAACGTCACATGCCAGATTCCCCGTTTGTTCGGTTGCTCAACTTCATTCCATCTTGTAACTCTGGAAATAAATACGCCCTTGCTTTGGCTAACTCTGAACAACTCTCTCTGTGCCGTTGCGTTTGAGGTCGGTTACAAACCCTAACATTTTCTTTCTCTATAGGTGATTGGACAAGAGTTTGTATGAGAGAGGGAAAGACAGAGCCTGGGTAAAGGTACAGTAAGGTTGTGGGTGTGTGTGTGTGTGTGTGTGTGTGTGTGTGTGTGTGTGTGTGTGTGTGTGTGTGTGTGTGTGTGTGTGTGTGTGTGTGTGTGTGTGTGAGTGTGTGTGTGTGTGTGTGTGTGTGTGTGTGTGGGTGTGTGTGTGTGTGTGTGTGCATGTGTGTGTGTGTGTGTGTGTGTGTGTGTGTGTGTGTAAGCTTAATCATTTTGGGTAAACAAATTCCATACAATACATTTATATATCATTATTTTATTTTGCTGTTTAATTCAAGTATTTCTGTGTGTTTGCAGACGCCTAACATCCGCCAGATGCGGAAGAGAGAGAGGAAGGTGTGGCGGTGGACCCCGGAGGCCATGGAACAGGCCATCGCAGAGGTCAGAGCAGGCAGGTTCGAGGTCCCTAAGTCCAGCCTGACCGACCGTCGCAGCGGAAAGGTGGCTCCGGCTAACACCAGAGACTTCCCTGGTGGAGTACTACTTGTATTCTGCTAGCTAATGGTTTCTGCGGACAAAGTCTCAGGTCATGGTCCAGACCAGACACCATTGACCAGACACCATTGACCAGACACCATTGACCGGACACCATTGACCAAAATCAAACGTTTTCAGCCATCATCAGTGTGCACACTGATGAAGGCCGGATGGCTGAAAACGTTTTGTGCTTATACAAATTGTGCATATTAAAATAAAAACAATGACTTTCCTCGAGTGCGGTCCCTACTCCCTTTTTTGTGACTTAATTAATGTTGGACTACGCACCTGTTTGAGCGCAGTGGTTACCCCTTTTTCTACAAACACATTTTAAAGACCTGTAAATTATAAATAACTGCATTTATCAATTAACAAGTCCGAGTCCTCGTCGGCACCTTCCAAGTCTGAATGCAGTCAATGCTCAAGTCCAAGTCCAAGTCCGAGTCATTGTGTACTCAAGTCCAAGTCGATTCATGAGTCCTGAAAATCAGTCCAGGACTCGGACTTGAATACAACACTGCCTCTCACATCCTTCAGCCTCTGGATGTCAGTTTCTTTGCACCCTGAAGGCAGATTTCTCTTGTGGGAGATCCGTCAGCTGTTAGCCACTCATTAATGATTTCCAAGAAGGAGTTGTCGAGCGTGTTAAGACATTCATACCAGAGGCAGAAGGATCGGACGGTGGTGGTGGCTGGTTTCAGGAAGTGTGGCCTCTACCCTGTGTTTGTGAGGGGTCAGTAACAGGTCAGTAACAGGTTAAAGGTGAGGGGTCAGTAACAGGTCAGTAACAGGTTAAAGGTGAGGACCTGTGACCTGAATAACGTGTCCAAAATTGGCCTAGATATTTGCTAAAGAAAAGTCCTACGCTAGTATACGTCCGTTGACGAAAGATGGACATGTGTTACTTGGTAGATGGCAAATAAGCTAATTTCCCAAAATGTTGGAGTTTTCCTTTAAGATTTTAACCAAGAAACAAATGGAAACAGCACAGGGTAAGTTATTATTCATTGTGGCCTATAGTTCAGTGACGCTACATTTAACTTTCAAACGGATGCTTTCTGACATATAATGCAATGTTTTTAAAAAAGAATTGCATGAGTTTCAAGTTTCAAGTTTCTTTAATAGTTGTCATACAGAAGTACAGAATACTTTCATACAAAATGCTTCTTACTGTTACGCTCCAGAGACTGTGCTAGACAAGATAGTATCAAATAACATAGTATAGCATGTAAATTAGAAGTAGAAAATGAGGTCCCAGTGTTCAGTATAGACATATGTACAATGTTCGATGCAGAATAGACGTAACTGAGTTACCATATAATATACAATACTATGCAGTGTACTAATGTACAATACTATATAGTGCAAAGCAGAAATGGGATGAGGTACAATTTAGGTACAATTTACAGTAAGGTGTACGAGTTGTAGTGCAATCCTTCATCAATAAATATAAAGTGTGGGGAGTGGGTGCTACAGTGTGTTTGTTTAAAGTGAGTGTGTGCTATAAAGTGTGGGGAGTGGGTGCTACAGTGTGTTTGTTTAAAGTGAGTGTGTGCGTGTGGATGTGTGTGCTATGTGCGTTTGATGGTTGTTGTTGTGTAGTGTTCATTGTTCGTTGAGCAGCCTGATGGCCTGGGGATAGAAGCTTCTTCTGAGTCTTTCTGTGCTCGCCTTGAGACTCCGGTATCGCTTGCCTGACCGCAGCAGTTCAAAGAGGCAGTTGTTCGGGTGACTGGAGTCTTTAATGATTCTCTTAGCCTTGCCCCTGCACCGCTTGTTGTAAATGTTCTGGAGGGTGGGGAGCCCCCCTCCAATTGTGCGTTCGGCTGAACGTGTCACTCTTTGTAGTCTGCTTCGGTCTTGTGCTGTGCTATTCCCAAACCAGGAGGTGATGTTGCCAGTCAGGATGCTCTCTATTGTACATGAGTAGAAGTTCTTAAGGATCTTCTGACTGACTTGGAACTTCCTTAGGCGCCTGAGGAAGTAGAGGCGTTGTCGTGCCTTCTTCACAACACTGTCAATGTGTGTGGTCCATGTCAAGTCCTCGGATATGTAGGCTCCGAGGTACTTAAAGCTGTTGACTCTCTCAACCGGTGCCCCGTCGATGCTGTAATGACAGTAATGTATTGTATACAATATGTGTGACTAAGGTTTAAATAATGTAATAAACCTATGAGCACATTTTATCTAAATAGTATAAGCATTTTGATTAATTAACGAACTCCTCAAACGCACAGTAGGCTAAGTAGGTCAAACAGGCCAAATGTCTGAGCAGCAGAAACACTGCAGTAGAGAACAGAAATGGTAGGCTGATAGAAATCACGTCTTGACAGTTGTTACTAGGCACCGTGACCTCTCCCAAAACACAATCTTGGTGAACCAAGGTGTCAGCACCATGGAGAGTGCCAAATAGTTCTTTTGAGGAATCCATATTTCCTGCTGGACCGTGCTTCTGAGAGCCTTCTGATGGGAAGGGGATATTTATAAAACTCTCGGCATATCAGAGAGAAATTCACTTTGACATGAATCCCGAGTCTCTTCACAAGATCCATCCTGCATCGACGGTCCGTTCACACACGGGTCATGGCAGAGAGCAGCCTCTCCACAAAGGCCTTTCTGACAGGGACGCTGGGGAAGAAGCAGACGAGATCAATATCAGTATTCAGTAGCTTCCCCAACTTCACTCTGACTGTCACTCTTGTCTCCACCACTTTCCTTTGATGCCATATAGCGTGTATATCAGCTATAGCGCAGACGCCAATGAAACGATGTGCCAGGCTGTACTCAAACTGTGCACAAACAACAAACACAACTTGTGGTGTGTCTCTCTCTGTCCCGGCGAGAGGCAGTGTTGCAGTACTCGAGTCCACGAGACTGATTTGCAGGACTCGTGACTCGACTTGGACTTGAGCACTGATGACTTGGACTTGGACTTAAGCATTGACTGCATTCAGACTCGGAAAGTGCAGACGAGGACTCATACTTAAATAAATACAGTTATTATTATACATTTTTTGTAATAGGCCCTAATAATTTGGCATATGATATTGATGGCTCTATTAATACCGTAACATTATTTAATTTAAGGGCAGACACGTGTGTACCACATACATGCGGATTCACGTCGATGCCCTCATGTTCAGTATTA